>NC_090985.1:55416069-55503569 GCF_041146395.1 Eulemur rufifrons | reverse complement strand
GGGCAACTATGTTTTCCACTTTGACAACTTTCAAAGTAGTTCGTTTGTAAAATTATGGAGTAAGAAGAACTATGAAGTTTAATATTAAATATCTTAATTTTTTTAAATGAATAAACAAGTTTGAATTTTCTACAAATTGTGGTTGCTTTAAGAATAATTGTATCTGTTCAATTACAAGGAGTATAAGCATCTCTTTGAATTTCACATGAGATCAGTATTCATTTTAGACATTAAAAATTATCAATAAGTCTTTGTAAATTAAAATTTTATTTCCTGAGCTATTTAAATATAGACATAGAACATATGATATGACTTGCCATATATTATTTAAGTCAATGTTATTATGTTGTAAAGGAAAACAATGCAATTAGATGATTTGCTCCTGATTTCTGTATTCTGTTAATTTAGAATTTTGTTATATGTTTAAGGGCTATTACAAAGATTTATACATTGCTTTGTTTTGGGGTAATTATTGGAAAAATTAAGATGTTCATTGATAATGTCAATTTTCTAGCTTATGTCTATATTTTGCCTATATCTATATCTGTCCATATATTTGTGGTAGTGTGCATTAAGTTAACTTTGTACTACAGTTGTGGTAACTCATGTCTCTTGTTTATGAGCTGTCCAAGGCCTTTCTCATTCATGTTATTTCTGCTGGTTGAGGACTAACTGTTCAAGAACTAATTAGCTCTTTTTTCAAATGATAAAAAAGAAGGAATGAAATTCTAATTAGCCATTTCACTATTCGTTATTACCACTGGAAAAAGTTTTGAGAGAACAAGATTGAACCTAACACGTTAACTAAAATGAGGTATTTGGGACTAGACGTATGGCTTTCTAACATCGATGTTTTTGCTCTTTCCCATAACCAAGGCAAATCAACACTGGACTTGTTATTTACATTTAATTGCACCCCTATTTAAAAATATAACTTTTGATCAGAAATATTAAATGAATAAACTAATTTTATTTGTTCTACAGTCTGTGATTTCTTTTTACGTTTCAAGAAAACACCTTCCCAAATGAACTTTCCTTCAGAATAAGTTCACATGTATTCAAGTTTTAAATAAAGTGATATAATTTAGAGGAAGTTTTTTCATGTTTGTCCAAATTGTGTAAAACTCTAAAATTAGGTTTTTATAGGAATAAAAAATATTTTTCAAGAATAGTTTCCTTTTTAAAATGCAATCTTTATTCACTAAGAAGTGTAAGTGGATATGTTTACTTTGGAGTTCTTATTCTCCAAGTCATATTCCCTTGGATTTTTGTTACTTTCCCAATTCTGAAGGACTTGTAGGACATTTCAGAACACTGCAGATGTTTCTGAAACCCGGTCTAATGCAGCGTCTGCCACTGTGTAAAATTATCAGTTCATTCTCTCACCAAATGAAAAAGTCGGTTACTTCAGTTGCCAGAGAATGTGTTTCCATCATAGATAAAGGGGTAAGTATGTATCATTTAATAAGGTTACATTTTTAATAGCTGAAATGCAATTAAATTAATAAGCTCAGATATGGCAATATTTGGCATTCTGGAAAGAACTATCTCTTTAAAGGTATTAGCATAAAGATAGCACATTTGTTTATTATGCTTCCAAATCAGCTCCTAGTATCTCTGCCACAGGTAACAATTGACTTTTCAGGCTTCAAGTTAATAGCCTTGTCTCTTGCTTGTAGGGATCAATATTAGTATTAATTAATCACCATTATCGGCACTAGGATCTGGTTCTATTTGTTGTTACATCAGCAAAATATCAATATAGAAAGTGGACTCTCTGATCGTCATGGCAACTTCATCTCTTGGGTCAAAGAAAGTTTATCTTATCTGCGCATAGAGAGTGGCAAACTGTTTAGGGATCTAGTTTGAACTCTAAGAACATTGATTTAGTTTTTGTTTGCGAATAGAGGCTGAATTCCAATCACAAGGGATAGGTAAGATTTAAATATTAATGCCGAGAGGCTTGTCTGAGAGGATGTCATACCATTACTGTCAGACCGTCTTTTTGAGATGACAGAAAGGTAGAGAAGAGTTGTCTAGTCAGGATTATTTCAAGCTTTAGTAATTTTTGCTTTTGATAAATGTTTCTAAAAATGAATATATGATCATTACTAGGTAGAGTTGGTTTTGGTCAAGATTTCATGCTTAAATAAAAGGCTATCATTTTTTCTCTTTCATCTTTTCTTTCCTGGTCCCTTATTATAATATCCACTGTGTTAAAAAAAAAAAAAATGTACCTTTGAGGACCAGTTTTGCCTCACTATGTGTGTGAGATAACTAGTCCCATATCTAAAGTGAGAGAGTTTTGCTATAGATTTTCAAGTCTAGGGAAGGAATTTATCTGGGAATATTTTAATATTACCAAATACTTATTCCTAACAAGGAAAATCTTAAACAGTAAGCTGAAGGGTAGATGTCTTTGAAGAATGTTTGCAAAGATAATAAAGGATCACAAGTTTCTAAAACCAGGGAACAAAATATATACTATTTTGCTGATATTCTTAAGACATACTAATCACTTAAAATAAGCATTTTATTTCTAAATCAGGTAATTGGAAATCCATCTTTGTTAAAAAGAAAAAGTTATGGCTAGAGGGTAAAAACTAGATTTAGAATTGGTGTCTGACATGATGTACTTTACTCCTAAGATTTTGGGCACTAAATAAACTTAAATGTTTGTGTATGGAGAAACTCTATATACATCTCATGATTTTAGAGATTTTAAAATGAATATTTAGTGCCTGGTAGGTATACTCAATGCCACATAATTGCCCATTCATTCCAGCGTTGTTCTATAGTAGCTAAAAATCAACTCTTATATATCCTGCAAGGTAATGCTATTTATTATTTAATATTCTGGTAATATTCCCATTTATATAAAGCAGGGTATATGCTTACTAGAGACACTAGTATAGTATTAATGTTTAATAGACCTTCATTTCATATGGGTATATACCACTGACTGTTTAATTTGTTTGGGAAAATACTCCCTTTTCAATTGCCAGAAGTTGTTGAATGGTGTTTGTCTGATGTTTTCAGGTACATGATTTGACTTTCGCTCATGTCAGATTTATCATAAACAACTCACAAATGCGTATGATAGCCTATATATTGGCATCATTAAAATATGTAATTTTAATAGCTTTCACAAAAGCTATAAACCTAGGTTTTTTTTAGGCTATTAAAAAGCTGTATTTTAATTTTTGTTTAAATTTTAAAATTCATCTGAAAATTATTTTTAAATGAGCATTTATTGGAAGATGCATTTAATGTTATATTTTAGTTGATTGTCTTCTTAGAAATAAATTCCATTGAGAATATGAGTTACTCTAATGCACATTTGGAAAACTTTTGTGGTCATCTCTTACTGAGAAAAAAAAAGAAAAATTTCAACCAGTCGACATCTATATAATATTGCATGTGGAAGATTTCTTATAAGTGTTAAGTTAATTGACATAAAAATTTCAGCCATAATCTCTAAAATTATTTTATTTATCATAAAATTTGTAAAAGTCTTTAAATTTGAATAGAGTGAAGAATTAACTACAAAATTTAGAGTTAGAGGCAAATATTTGTCCTTCATTTACTATTAATCTGCAACTTCTAACTTTTAATTTCCTTAGTACTTGCCCCTTTGAAATATCGAACAATGACATATTCTTGAAAAAAGACTTTTATTTACTTCAGTGTGATATATCCTGAAATTATTGGGAGATTGCAGTAAATTGAGAATTAGAAGATTAAAAACACTGAATTGACAAGTCTTCAGGTTCAGTTGAGCACCAAATTCCTCTTAATATATGCAGAAAAATAGCTACAAATCATATACTTTTAAGTACTTTTAAAAATAATAAAAATAATGATAAAATAATCATTATAAACAATAATTAAATAAATCAATGTTGTCTATTTCCCCCTTATTTACTGCATTTAGATGACCTGATTTGGAAGAGTGGCTTTAAAACTTATCAAGCTGTTTGATTAAAAAATTTGATTATTTACAATTAACTGATAAAATCTATCACATTAATTTTAGTATATTTGGTATTTAAGAGAAGTTTTAATTTTTTTATTTCTGATAATAGTGTAAAAGTATTTTTTTTCCATTTTTTTCTAGTGGAAGCTTGTTTAATTTTCCATATCTAATGTTTCCAAAACATAAAATGCCATGTACTGGTAAGCCTTCTTGCTCATTGTGTGTGCTGAGAAGTTCAAAGACATTTGTTTTTTATAAAACCCTGTGAATTCAGTGGGAATCTTTTGGCATGATGCATTTCTCACTGTATACAAATTGTTTTCATGGTGTTCATTTTCATCCATGTCAAATATATCAGTGTAATACTTTGTGGTGTTATATAGCCCATACTTTATTTGATTAAGCTATGCATTTTAGTGAATAAATTCTGTGGATAAATTTTATGCTGCTTTTAAAAGCTTTTCAAAACATATTCTAGCTCAGTGAATATATTATTGAGAGATGGATGGTATGTTGATAACATTGCCTGTTAATGGAAGGCTTATATTCTTCATGAACTTTGTTGTTTTGATTTTAAGGAAAATCTAAAATTTTAACTAATTTTTCCTTGATGAAAAAAATGACAAAGTTAAGAAAGAAGACAGTTACCTGGGTAACAGAATATATGTATATTTTACTCTTCTCCCTTTTGTGTAGAAATTATAGAACAAGTATCTACTTTGAATTTTAAAATATCAAGTTCATAATCTAGGTCATAATTGTCTTCTTACCTAACTAGTTTATGCATAGGCATATATTCTGTACTGTGCTAGAGTAGGAGGTCAGCTAACATAGATTTGGCAACAGCATTGAAGGTTTAAACATTTTTTCCCTAAGACTACTGTCAATACAAATAGATAAGAAGGCTTTTAATTTTTGAGTTATTTTTATTTTTTTGGGATAAAACTGTCTGAATTTGTATTGTGCACATTTATTAATCAGGTCTTCTTTCTCTTCTTGAAGTGACATTCTTCAATTCTCATTTTGATAACCTTTCTGCCTGCATTGACATAAAAATAAACACATATTCCAATGATGTTTGACTTGTATGTAAGTGCTCTTGAATATTTTGGAAACATTGGGCCTCCCACTGCCAAGGACAGACTCAATGTGCGGGGGAAACGGACCAACATGGGACTTGTATAAATCTGAAATATTCAAGAGTTCATTTGCAAATATATTAGGTAGCTGCTAAAAATATCACCCCACTTCTTAACAATGTGCATCTTGGACAAACAGGCGCATATTTTGTCATCAAGTTGCTTAAGCTTCTGAAGTCAGGGCTACAACTGGGTCAGATGATAAGATGAGCACAACAGGGAAACGAAGAGAGCGTCTGATAAAACCTGATTGATTGATGTCTGGCTTCCCCACCATCACAGGCAGTTGACAGTTAGTTTGGGATCAGATGATTTGGCTTTTGCGATAGAAGATGGGGCCTGGTAGGCAAGCCTGAAGGACAAAAAGGTCGGTTTCTGTGTAGTGTCAAGTAATGTTGAGCTCCCACAAGGTGGGACATTATTAATATTTCATTCTTTCTTTTTTAGGTCCAAGCCCTAACATTTGATAGTCATTTAAAGGCATGAAGATTCAGTCTACAGACAGAAATGTGTGACTACTTCCCTGTTTTATTTCATTGAATGTTTTTACATTGTTTATGTCATAAAGGGCATATGTTCATTTGATAACTAAGTCATTTTATGTGATACTTCACAATATATAATGACTTTTGAATATTTCATTTTATTATAATCTTATGAGGTAAAATGCTACAAAATATCATGACACTTAAACTGGCCAAATTTAATATTTAAAAAATACTTTTGAAGAAATACAGGTTTTTTGAGGTGAAAAATTACTACATAAATTAATCTAGAATTATCATCCCAGGTGTTTGAGTATTATAGATTCTGAGAAGCTTAGGTTAAAAAATATTCTAATACATGACACAGATATGTCAGAGTTTCGGGAAACCTTAGGTGACACAGTGGAAGAACTTTATATGTTGTGCAGGTCCATGATTACTGAATGATTGTGCTGTAATTTGCAGAAGTTTAATCTTTGCTGGTGATAGGATAATTAGAATGCTTCTTTGTATTTCGATCATGGAAATCCCCAAATTCTTGACACGTTAAAATCACTTTAAAAATCTATGTTAGCTTGTTTGTATGCTACTACAGAGCAACATTATAGAACAGTTGTAAGTTTGAACATAATTAGTGGTTAGAATAAATGTTCTTAGAAGGCAGGCAGAAAGGAAGGAAAGTAGGAAGGGAGGCAGGTGTAAACCAGAATAGCTAGTTTTAAAATAAAATGTTTTTCAATGTTAGCCATAAAAATTAGTACCACTGTTACAGAATTGGAATTTGGACAGCTTGAATTTGAATTTAGATTTAGGTGAGTTTGATACTCTCTAGAAATCCTCTCTGATGTATCGCTTTTCTCTGAGTTTTAAGGGTCAGATCTCCAAAGGACAGTTGGGTCTCAGCTAATACTGTAGGCTTAATATCAACAAGATGAATTCTGCAAGGTGCTGTACTGCTGATAGTATAAGTGGAACGCTATATGAAAACACTTGTACCAAAACCTGAAGTGGTACTCATAATAAATGATCAGGGAAGGTGTACTGATGGCCATTTCAGCAGTGATTAGTAATACTTCCAAGAAAGGTACCGTAAGAAAATGACCTGGTTTCTTCTACATATATGTATATGAAATAAAACAATCCATGTGTGTGTGTGTGTGTAGGTGCATATATCACATGATATATGCATGTATATGTGACATGTATCTCACATATACGTTATTAATATGTATCATATATATATTTTTTCACGAATAATGAGAAATTATCATATGTATGTTTACAAAACTTTTGCAAAAATGTGATTCAGATGAAAAGAAGCTCAACTATAGTGATCTTATTCTGATGTTAACATTACTGATGAGAGTCTGGTAATACTATTTACTGATGATAGCTAATAATGGTCAAGACTTTTGTTACATGAGGGAAAAGAGAACAAAAATGGATTTTCCTTGTACAAAGAGTAAGTCTGTGATATATTTCTAAATTATACAGTTAAAATGATGTTTCATTTTAAGGCAGTGTAACAATTGTCAAATGCAAATTGCTGTGATAGTATTTAGGATTTTTTGCACATCCATGAGGAGCCCTCTAAAGGTTAATAACTTTTTTTTTGGTGTACACACACACACTTAATATAATAGATTATCTAATACTTCATTTTCAACCCTTTTGTGCCCTTATTAATTTTATTTGTTTGTCATTTCTTCTTGTTATTCTGTCTGGTTTGGAACTGTATACCTTTTTTTGTATATATGGGTAAGCTGTATTTGAAAATTAACTAATTATAAATTGATGAAAATTAACATTGACAAGTGAAAAAATGTCACGTCATAAAAATAATAATGATCAGCAGTCTTTATATATGGAAAATAAGAATCAGTGAGTTGGTCAGCTAGTCTGCAATTTCTTGATTAATCCTACAGATTCAGAAATCTCACTTAAGGAAAAGTAAGAGTTTGCAATGCAGAGGCTGGACTGATTCATCTCACATTCACTTTGATGTTCTTTGACTCTTGGTTTGGAGGTTTTCATTTTGAAAAAATAAGACCAATGAGGCTCAGGTATGGGATGTTACTAAGGCGGATGTTAGGGGATTTGTTTTCTCTAAACTGTAGTTAATACCAGTGCTCTTTATATAGAAAAGTAACCTCAGACCTATTGCAGGAATTAAGAAAGATATTGACTTCACATTGTTCTTACTCTCCTAAGAAAGAAACATGATTACATCTTGAATCAAGGAATTTTAGCCTGGGATCCAGAGGCTTTGAAGAGTTCGTGAATATCCATACATTTTATGCAAAATTTTATGTATTCAAGCATTTTTCTAGGAGGAGGTTTTCATGAGCTTCTCAATGGGCTTTACATCTCTACCAAAACTTTAAGACCATTCTGAAGAATTTTTGTATAGGCATCTGTATGACCACTTGTTACATTTTAAAAAGTAGCCATCTAAAAGAGGAACAGTTTCATTTTTGTTTGCCAAAATGAATTTTTTCAAAAACATAAAATCAAATCACTTTGCTGCTTTAAACTTTCCAGCGGATGTCTTCTGCAATTAATATCCAAGTTTTTTATTATGGCCTAGCATATCCTCCATGATCTGTTCCTTACATCTGCCCTGATCACTAAGCATAGCATCGCCGCACACTGCTTCCGCTTCCTTTCCCAGTACCTACCCTGGCCCCCATAAGCCACTTGCATTCAGTATATTTTATCCTTGCAGGTCTTCTTTCTCTTCTTTGATTATACCAAGCTGCCCCTCTTCCTGCTCTTTCCCTAGCTCTCTACATGGCTGGAAATCTTACTCTTGTCATTCACTTTTCACTTCTCTTGTCAGCTCTTCAGAAAAGTCTCCCTGAGGCCCCTGTTAAAAGTTGACTCAATTTTCTCTCTAGGCCATTATCCTACTTTATTTTTATTACATTGACATTTATCTGGAATTAACCTTATTTGTGTGTTTGTTAGTTTATTTACCTGTTTATTTTATGGTTTTCCCTAGAATCTAAGCTCATTGGATGTGGGACCTAGTCTTGTTTACTTCTATAACTCTAGTTGCTAGAAGAATATCTGGCACATAGAAAACATTCAAAGAATATTAGCTGAATGAATGAATGAATGCACATTTTTAAAAAAATCCACATCATTTCCTGTGGCATATTTTTTAATAAAAGTGGTTTTACATTTTTGCCCCCCCCCAAAAAAAGTGTTACCCACATGCTTTAAATTTAAGTTAAATTAAAACCTTCTTTCATTTAAAGTTCATTAAACAAACACATATTTTACTGTATTAAGCCATGGGGAGGGAAGAATACAAAAATGAATGAACTATGGCCTCTTAAGTAGCACATAGAATAGTGAAGGAGAAAGACATAATTACACTATGATTGATGGAGATATAAAGTGAAGTGGGCACTGAGATGTCTAGGTGTGAGGTTAAGCCTCTAGGATGAGGTTCTGTTTCAGCTGGGTTCTGAAGGATGAATAGGAGATCTAGTTATGACAACAGGGAATTGTGTCCTGGTGGAAACGATAGCTTGGCCAGAAGCAGAAAGGTATTAAAGAGCATGGCATTTTTCAATGTCCAGGGAATAGTTATGGCCAAAGATGAAAGTATATGAAAAAGAGTGACACAGAATGCAGCCTAGGAGTTGATTTGGGACCATATTTTTAAAGGGCTTTCTGTGCCATTTAAAGAACTTGAATCCATCCTTTAGTTAACTAACGGTCATTGCAGATCTTGAAAAATAAAGCCTGATTAGTGTATTTTGAATCTGCTTGATAATTGCAGGGTCTTACCAAATTACAGTTTGGAATGGGAGAGGACAAGAAAATCTGTGAGCTGATGATGGGCTTTAGTTAGCTTTCATTTTGTTAAATTTAACAATTATTGTTATCTCGAATTCAACTTTAGACCTGTGCTACCCTCTAACTTTTAGATACAGATTTAATAACGGCATTGTAGCTGATGGCTAAAATAATCACTCATTGCTTTCAGTAGTTTAGTATGAATATTTTATTGAGGCTAGGCAACACATGCAAAAGTAAATGAACAGAGCAGTATCGTTTTAATTGAATCTGTTTGTACTTGACTCATGAGATTGTCTTATGCATTAGCCTAGTTTTATAACTGAATTTCGAGAAGGAAAAATGTTCAATAGCAAGTGGGCAGAGTAATTGTCATTGGGATTGCCAAATTTTGCAACCTCTTTGAAAGACAATCTGGCATTTTAGCAATTAAAATTGCACATAGACTCTGACCCTGAGATTCCACATATCCTGTAGAAACCCTCATATATATGCTCATTACAGCATGGTTTGTAATAGCAAAAAATTAGAGATCACCTAAATGTCCATTAGTAGAGGATAGGTTAAATGAAATTATGGTACAACACTCTCATGTATTGTAAAGGATAAGACAGATGTGTCCATGCTGATACAAAAATATCTCAAAAGACCCATAAATGAAAAAAATTCATTATGGCATGCCCTTACTGATATTTAAAAAAAATAAAAGAATGAATGGATAGTAGATACATTTATTTTTTCATTAAAATTTCTAGGAAAAAAAAATGTGCAAGAAATTATTGATGGTCCTTTTTTGGGGGGGGGGGGGCGGGAATTAGGCCTGGGAGTTTAAAGTGTCACATAGACTGCTTTTCCACTATATGCCTGTTAATATTGTTTTAATTTTTTAACCAATTACAATTCTAACCAGTTACAAATTAATACCAATAACAAAAATTAAAACTAAAATATACATTGGAAAGTGAAGATGTTATTTTCATACCACTGCCAGTTTGCTAGTGATAATAAATCCTGTTTTCTGCGTGTATGTGGCCGGGGTTGGGGATGGGAGTTCAAGGGCAGAAAATAATCAGGTATGTATTGCCATTATAATTAAGTTTTAAATTATTCATCCTCCCCTCAATTGTGTAGTTGAGAGGATAAAAATACTATTGGGGGTTGGGAAGAAAGTATAAGATGAAAAAAATATTTCAATGTCTATCTAAGACATTAATATGGGTGAAAATCACTATAATGATACGTTTCTCTATAGTTCTCATTAAACTTATAGAAGAATATACCAAAAGTGGGCACTCAAGTGAAGATTAAGCTCTGTTTTACTTTAGAGAAGGAAATAGCACAGAGAAAAAGATTTTAAATACATTGCCTTTTAAAGTATAGTATTTCTCCATTCTCAGCATAGGTCATCGCTATGTTATTAACCTCAGATTAACAGTGTATGATAGTTTGGTTTTAGATAAAAGATCTGTTCTTTAAAATTTCATGTACTGTTTTAGGCCCTATTATACAAAGAGAAGTTTATCCCCATGATGCTGTTTTCCTGAGTTTGGAAATTTTGTCCTGCTCTGCCCGAAACAGTTCATCTCTCACCCATATCAAATGTTTTACCTTCTGAGTGATTTTAAGATGCCTGTCATTTTTATCCATATTATTATATACAGACATATTTTTAAATTGGTTCTGGGCCAAATATGTTGCTCTTTTTTTGTACCTTATTAAGGATTTTGCATCCTTGAAAATTTTCCAAGCTATCTCATGTGTTCTTATGGGAAACAACAGCAGCAGAAGGAAATGAACCAGTGCATGGCAGAGGCTAAAGTTTAGAGTGTCAGTGGGATTTAAGAAGGATGCCCCTGAAGAAAATACGAAGGTCTTAATTCATAAACGCCAGCCTAAATATCCTCTGATAATCATGACAGCGTTGAAATAAAATAAAACATGTTGAATTTTTGTCAGATTATTTTAAAGAAATGGGCATAAAATTAGGATAGAAGTAGCATGGAGTTGAAGGAAATTATAATCTGAAAACAAATGAACTATTTGTTTCTCTCATTTGAAGAAACCTAGAGCCTAGAAAAGTTAATGCAACTTGTTAAGTTTGTTTTTACACGTAAGGGTCTTCTAGCATTTTCCACCTTGTTAGCACATAGGACCTAATGGTCAATTTTATTCCATCCATTCTCATGGATTCCGAACAACCCAGGTAGTGTTGAAGATTTTAATAATAATTTTGTATTTTACATTCTGAATTTGGACAGAAGTGCTACCAAGATGCATGATTTTATAGGTAAATTCATCTAATCAGTGGCGTTATGCAGTGACTTTATGCAAATAGAGAAGTAATTGTTTGGAAGAAAAGTTGATTTGATCTCTTGAGGTATGTCTTGCCATCCAGAATTCTATTCTTAAAGTACCAGAGAAGTAAAAGAATCAGAACACAAACCCAAAGAGGATGCAGCCCCTGGCTCCCTTGTGGCCTGCTCATGTTCTAAACATCAACTGTTGAAAAGTTACAAGTGGCTTTTGTGCTGATAAAGTTAGTGGTTGGTACCAAAAATAGACTCAGAGCAAGGCCTAGAAGAATCAGTTATTGAAGATGAACTACCTCTGCCTAGAAGACCATACAAAATTTCTGCGGTAAAGAGTCATCAGGATTACTAGTGTTCCTAGGATTCGTTTTCCAGTTGGGTTGTCTGCTACATACAGTATGTTATGGTCAAATGGCATGCTGTTCCTCCTTAGCTACCCTGTGGAAATGTGTTAGTCGAGAGGTCTGAATGTCCTAAGAAATAATTAAACATAGATGTAGGTAAACTTACATATTAACTTCAAGACACAAAATGCAATGGCTGCCTATCAGATGATACTTGAGTGGATGTGTGGCACAAAGGCATGTATTTACTTTTTTGTTTAGAAAGGGATTGAATTATATTAATGCAATCATCTTTAGAGAGGCAGTATTCTAGAATGTTTCAGAACTCTGGAGCCTTGCATCAGAGTTCAAATTCCAGGTCTGCTACTTCTTTGTTGCCTGTCCTTGAGCAAGTTGCTTAATCTGTGAATCAGTTTCCTTTATTTGTAAAAACAAGGTTATTAAAGAGGTCCATACAAGGGCTGTTGAGAGGATTAAATGGATTTATACATGCAAAGAGTTTATATCAGTACCAGGCATGCACTAATAAAACTTTTCTTTATTAATAGTATTTTTGAGGTCAAATCCATGAAAATAAATTGTTCTCTGGTAGTGGTAAATATCTTTGTGTATCTAAAATATGATTTTAAAGGTTTTGGGGTTGTATATTTTAGTAGACAAATATTTAAATAAAGTATTTTCATTTTGTAAATACTGTTCCTAGTTGGAGTAACTCTAATTGAATGATTTTGCCCACATACCCCAAAATAATTTTTAGGTAATCAATACTTTATTCCTGAGGAGGAAAATATTTTGAGCTTCACTGGGAAATGATTTATAAGATAGATTTATAAAATAGATTTATAAAATGATCTATAAAAGTAGATTGATAGAATATAATATATTCGTAACAAAGATATGTATAGCTATAAACCAGTAAAATGTTTTTAAAAATTCTGAAATCTGTTATGAATTACTTTGTCTAATTTTTTGGTATTAAATAACATAAGGTGCTTTGGATATAATAATCATTATCAGAAAAAGTGAATAGTAAGGTTTTGTTTTGTTTTGTTTTTTTTCCAGACAGTTCTGAAGTTAATAGACAAAATTCATTTAGAAAGACCCTGAATGGGGTATCTGAAAAGGTCATCGAAGAAACCAGTTGGTTAAAATAAATGCATTTGGATGAACTGAGCACACAGTTGTTGTGTCTCTAAGTCCCAGACATACTTTATTAGGACAATCCAGCTGGTTTGCTATTTCTATCTCCTCATTATCAACACGTTATGGTATGGCCTCTTCCCCCTCACTTCCAGTGCCAAGAATTTGGCAGGGACACCATGTTAGCAAGTCGGAGACTGAGAGTGGGGCAAAACAACAGCTTCACACCACCACAGGAGTAAGGAAAATGTGTTTTCTAAACAGTTTACTACTGGGTTAAGAGTAATAATGGATATTTTTACTCTACTTAAGGAATTTGAAGAAATAATAAAATTTCATGGGACTCTAGAAACACTCTCAAGAGAAATTTTATTCATTGTGGTCCACACTTTCATATATATATAGAATCTGTTTGTAAATTTCAAACCTCCAAAATTCCTGGCTTTCCTTTCTTTTCCCATCCATTCCATTCTTGCAGAAACACAGGAAAGTGAAAGAAAAATTTCATTGTTTACATTATCAAAAACAAGTCAATAAGTGAATATTGTATAACATTTTATCATTATGTGAGTGACCTTAAGTAAATCCTCTCCTAATATATCAGAGCATAAATAAAATGGACCTGAAAATCATTTTTTTTTTTTTTTGCTCATTGTTCATACTTTTTTAAAAAAAAGTGTGAAATGAAAAACATTCAGATCGAGGACTCCCTAGACAGTTTCATAAGATTTCAAATTTTGTAAATGAATTAAACTCTTTTAAAGTTATCTATGACTTTCATGGAAATATGGATTCTCAAAATTATAATGGTTATACAAATGATCTTTAGTTGTGTATATGTATGTATGTAATTTTGTGTGCTACAAATTTATTTCTCACACACCTTCTTTTTCATAAAAAACTATCTTCAAATTGTCCAATTGGCATTTACTGGGACGACTCATAAAATATTGTCTGTACTTTGTTAAAAACTTTAAAAAATCCTCTCAAAGTAAACGTATATATTTACTTTTCAACACCCATGAATCCTGCTTTTAGAACAACCTAAATGTATTTTCCATGAAATTCCCATATTATCATAAAATATTGGGTCTTCATAAGTAAAAGGTCACCTTTATTTACTACTGTGTTTAAGTGTATTTATGATAAAGCAAGTTATGACCTCCTCCCTACAGATAGGAAGAAACTACATGAGGATATGTTTTATTCACATGTATATTATTTATATATATTAAAATCCTTTTATTCT
Source organism: Eulemur rufifrons (assembly GCF_041146395.1). Taxonomy (NCBI): domain Eukaryota; kingdom Metazoa; phylum Chordata; class Mammalia; order Primates; family Lemuridae; genus Eulemur; species Eulemur rufifrons. The sequence goes on along the minus strand of NC_090985.1, from coordinate 55,489,120 downwards.
ATTTGGCTCTTAGATGTATCCCATACATAAGTCAGGCACCTGAAAGACAGCAAGTGTGATCAGTATCAGTAGAAACTCAGTAATTTAGAAATTGATACCTAAAGACCATATTTTATAATGTTCTTTCCCTGTCAAAAAAACATATTACTCTGTAAGATTCTTCTTGTTAAATCTTTATTAGCTTATTTAAAATACAGCAATAGATTTTCAAATAAAAATAAATCTAAGTTAAATAATAAGGTGGGAATTAATTACCTGAGAAAGGAATAAAGCTATGAATGAAAGAATATTTGTCCTTAGCTTTTACTAAAGAAAAAATGTAACCTTTTATGCCATTCACTAGTCCAGATTTGTGCTATCAGTATAGTAGTGAGCAAAAAGACTCAATATACTCCTAAAATATTTTTTTTAATTTTTTTTATTTCAGCATCGTACGGGGGTACAAATGTTTAGGTTACATATATTGCCTTTGCTCCTAAAATCTTGATTCCTTGAAGTTTCTATCACCCCAAAAGAAATGAAGAAGTTGCCTATGAATTTGCATGCATCTTACTTTAAGGTTGTAGTAATGCATATTGAATATATGGATGGGATATTGAAATTTTACTGTGGGTAGAAAAAGAAGAATGCAAATTAAAACAGAAATGGTTTATTCACAAATTAAAGAAACAAATTGTTCCCCTGGGTGCCTCCTTAATTGATGAAGAGCAAATAAGTAGGCTGCAGTTAACTAGACCAGCAGAGAAGGGCAGGCATATCTCTCAGGACTGAGGTTAGAACCTCAGGCTTTCTAAGTGTGAGGGATTTGTAAATGAAGCTACTTTGTTTCTGACAGAATTAGTATGTGGATAAAATCTATGTTTTCAAAGCTCTTACAGCATTTTTTTGTATTCCTTCTTTATTTTTAAAAGTAGTTTTATGTTATTTTTGTACTAGTAACATTCTACACTTATGACATTTCTGCCCCCTCTCTACCGACACCGAACAATAGAACTGCTTCAATTAAGAAACAGAACATCAGCCCCTGGCATCTTATTCTGTTGTTCCATCTTTTTTGCTAGGGAGAATTCATTTGTTTCTTAATTAAGAAAAACACCAATAGCATGAAAAATCTGCTTATGGTACCTGAATGGTAATTAGGGGAAAGGTAAAAAAGAAACATGCACATACATTCCAATAGCAGCCAAAATGAACTTGAGCTGATAAAAATGAACTACACTACCCCTGCATAAATGGAGGCTGAGAGAAGTGTACAGTCATTATGGCTAAGACAATATGCAAACTATCTTCAAAGAAATCAAATTGCTAGAGTGTTTTCATTTGCATGTATTAACTATTAACATAATGAGGAGAAGTGACATTGGACCCGGATTGTGTGTCTGTTCGGATTGATAATTCTACTGCATCTGCAAATAGACGCCCAAAAATCATGCTAGTAGTTAGATCAGAGTTGAACTCTGCAATGTGGGCTAAAATGAAATCTAGAGCTTGATGATCCTGCAGAGGTATTGAATGGTTGACAACTCTCTCATTCACATTCTGTCTCCTTCTCTCTGCCTCTCTCCTGCTCCCCTTTTATTTAATTTTTAAAAACAATAATCTTTCAGTGTGCAAACTTACTTTGAGATTTAGAGGAGCGATATTGCCATGTGAAACTTCTTGGTTTCCCTCACTGCAACTTTTCATGGTATGAGAATGAATTCTGTAAAGGAGATTATAAAGAACAATAAAGTTAACTTAAGATCTATTACAGGCTTTGAAAATATAGTTTTTATGTTTATTTATTGCCAGAAAATATAAATCTAGGAATAAAGAGAACTGGCACTTATAAAGCTCCTCTTATGTGCCATGCACTATACAAAGTGTTTTTCCTTATTAAAATTGGACAGAGTTCTTTAGAAGAATGAAGGAGACATGATAATGAGAAATATCTCTAGCCTTTGTAGATAACCTCAGGGTTATCTAGAATCACTGAACCTGTGAGTCCTAGTTTTTTTTTTTTTTTTTCCACCTGTAAGATAGGCAGGTGTAACTACATTTGTGTTTCCTAATCTAAAAACTTTTGAGGTCACTAGCTAATGTCCATGTTTTTAGAAGTCCAAGAGGAATTGGAGAGTTAATCACTCACAAACCTTCCCAGAACAACTAGAAAGCTGTATTTCCTTACAGGGTCATGGAGTTTGTCATACAATCAGATGGCATTTACTATTCCACACTGATGAGAAACTCTTGCAACTATGTAAATCTTTGATTAATTTTAAAAAGATAAAGCCAAAATATATTTCTTGATTTTAGAATTCTTGCTTTAATGTTCCTAAAACCAGAATATAGCTTACTTTAAAATCAATAAATCCATTTAATGTTGTAGTTTCCCTTCTTTTCTTGCAAAACTTACTGATGTTGTGTCTTACTAACAATGGCTACTTATAATTAAAAAATATATTTTCTAAAATTTTATTTATTCTGTTAACAAACATGTATTGTGATCCTTCTCTGAATCTTCCTGACGCTGTTCTAAGTGTGGAGGTCGATGGTGCACTAGGAAGGCAGCATCTCTTCTCTTGTAGAACTTACATTCAATAGGTGGGCAACGAGCAATCAAAATAGTAACTTACTGAATGCATAGTGCAATTTCTGATTGGCATAAGTATCATGAAAAAAATAAGATAGGGTATTGTGACAAAGAGTGACGGTTGGGACCATCTTAGAACTATCCACTAGACAAAAGTTTCTTAAACTTGGTGCTGTTGTTGAGGAACAATGAAATGGACCACTGTCATGGGTGAGGGGAAAAATACGTCCCACAGATTTTGATCCACCCCATTCCCCAATGGCCTAGCTTAAAGGTGTTACCCCTTGAATGGTATAGAGGCCAGGAAAAATGTTGAGGACCAATGGACTTTATTGAACAAATTGTTTGAGCATATATGTTAGAAATGGAGTTATGTTCTTGGGATAATGTAGTTTCTAAGGCAGACATAGAACGCACCGTCATTGTGTTTCTATTCTACAAGAGAGGCATGATTCTATCTAAAATAATTATATGGGCACTTAGAAAACCCAACCCAATGCTCCTTGATTTTTCAAAAATTGTATTTATTTATGTGGTAATTACATGAATATTTTCAACACATGGTGAATTGTAACACTGATAATTACATTATTCTGTCCATATTATGGGAGAGTTTCTATTATAAAATATTGTATTATACAATATATGTAACATTATTAACAACACATTATTACTATGCAAGAACATTAACAATATGTATTGTTATTATAAGGTAACAATGAAATATACATGTTATGTATGTGGCAATACTGTATGTATCCTATTGTAATGTTAACAATATAATAACATTATTAAGACAAAATGTATTATTGTCAATATATGTAACATTATAAATACAGTTGGTATGTCCTCGTTCTTTATATATATATATATATATATATGGATTTTTTGTAACTGATTAAATTAAGCAGTAACTGTTGGAAATTATTGTTAATTATCATTATCACTACTATTGGGGTAGCAGTTATGAAATGTTTAGGTTTAAAGCTGTGTTAATTCCACTTTAATTTAATTTTATATAACACGCATCACTGCTCAATATAGGTGGGAATGAATGTGTGACTTCAGAACCCTGTGGACCTCTTGGTGACCATGAGGCATCTGGAATCTTCTGAATATTATAATTTTGTATTCTAGGCAAAAGGTTTACTGGGCTTTATGGGAATAATTTTTTCATAGGGTATTCGTCTGGAGATAGCTACGTGAAATGGCCTGAGCATTTGCCAGTGTTAATAAATGCAATACTAATCTGCTCAGGGAGAACTCGGGGTGGGGACAGAAATAAAACTACAGATGCAGAAAGAGTTTTGTGCTTTTGAAGATTTCTAGTAAGTGTCTTCTCATGTAGGAATAGATGAGCTGACAGTACTCTTTGAAGACATATCCACCCCTAATAATGCCTATTGCTCTGTTTTCATGAATATGAAGATTATAAAGAAACCTGCTTCATAGTTTAAGTGATAAGTTAAACTTTCTCCCAAATATGTGGTTATAATGTCAGAATCACCTTTGAGAAAGTCAACTTGATGATCTTTGCTGAATCATTCATTCAGATTCAGCCAACAGGGATTAAGAGGGAAGAGCAGGTGTTGTATTCTTTTATAAATTATCCAAGAATTAGTAAGCACAGTTGCTCCAGAAGCATGCTGGAAGAATCTTTCTAGAAGGAAGGGCATAACTGAGCACAAACTAGGTATTTTTAAAAAAGAAAAAGACTCAGCAGATGAATTCGAGAGAAATGCTTGAGACATTTGGATATTTACTACTAATAAGGCATTAATATTTTCATTTGGACTTGCCTGTTTACTTAAAGAAAATAAGCTAAATAAGAGAACCATAGAGAAAAGGCTGAAAAACCCCATAAAGGGGAATGAAAATTCTTAACTTACGTTTACTTCAAATTAACAATAACAGCAACAAAACCCTCCTCAAACAAACCAAAAAAGAAAAGAAATGAAAAGAAAAGAATATGACTTGCTTTCTCTTTATCAGTTACAATTGTGTTGATTCTATTTGAAAGAGAAATATCCAATTTAACTTTTACAAATTATTATTTATTTTTCTGGATATTAAAATCAGCACATGTAGACTAATAGATCTCTGAGTTTCTTAGTGAACTCTGTCCGATGCCTATCATGCCTAAACTGCTGGATCTGGTACATACACCAATAAAAATGTATCCCTTACCTGGAAATAGACCCAAGTGCTTAAGGCTGGGAGTAGACATACTTAATACATGCCTGAAAATCTCAAATTATTTTTGTTTACATGGGTTATACTATGTCTCCTAATGGGAAACATGACTTAACAGGATCGAATTTCAAAATTCTGTGCAGGCTGGAATGATGTCCTAAAGTTGTTGGTGAACATTTAATAACATTGCAGATTTTGATTAAAAAAGCCAACTGTGTAAGTACAGGATGGAGAGAGTGAACCCCATTTGCTGCTAAAATTAAAACTTCATAGATGTTTCAATGGAAGCTGTAGTACAGAACCATTGTACAGTGTTAGGCAATTGACAGGAAGGCTGCTGTACTTTGTACTGGCCAATCACATCTTGAGTACTCTATTCAATATCAGATACTTCTTAAAACTCAACTACATTTGGAGTGTACAACCAAGATGATAGGCAGTAGCTGAAGGAATTGGGGATGTTTAGTAGGAAAAGAAAATTACGGGTTTTATATAAGAGCTCTATTCAGATATCTGAGGAACTCACATAGAAAGGGTATTAGCTTTCTTCCTTATAGCTCAGAAGAAATAATTCCAAAGAGTGTCCTGGGTCTGCATTCTGCACACTGAAAGCACATTTGAGCTCAGTATCAGTAGAGCAGTTAGAGATGTTCAAATGGCATGGCCTTTTGAGTGGAGAACTGCCTGTCACTGGGAGCATGCAAGTGAAGGTTTGCCTAGATAATAACTTGCTACATTTGCTATTTAGTGGATCCTTGGAAGGCAGTGAGTAATAGAGATTAAAGAGGTAAGGGGTAAAATAGTGATAGATTCCTGGGTAATTTCATATTCTAGATGGGCCCTAGAATGTTTTGAGTCTCTGATTCAGTTCAATTTTAGAAGGATTTAACTGGTACCTATCAACTCCTTCTCATCATTGTTATTGTGTCAACAACAACCAATTCTCCCAGAAGCTAAAAAAGCTCAAGATTCAGGACCCTCAAAGCCTTGGGAGGCACTGAAGCAGTATATTTAGCTGGTCTTATATTTTTATAAAATATGCAGAATTTAAATATTTTAACCATAATTGGTTAAGACTACTAATTTCTTCCCTCTTTGACTTTCTGTCTGCCACAGTTCAGAATGGCCATAGGCATTATTAGGTTCTTAGTAAGTGAAGGTTGTCAGATTTTTAACATTTGTAAATTTCTGAGATTTTCCTAAGTAGATATTTACTTTCATACATGCTATGTGTTTGTAATTTTGTATTCTCCTTTTACAGAAGGACCCCCAAGTGTATAAGCTTCAGATCCTATAATACATGTAGCTATTCTTGTGTGCCCCTTTTATAAATAGTATAAATAAATATATATATGGCATGATTCTACATGCCACAGACAGAAAGATGCATAAGCCATTGTCTTTGTATCAATTTATGTACAATGTAGTGGGGGAATCTAGCAGTTTTATTATGGATTCAACTGTCTACTTGAAGAAATAATTAAAACTGGTATAAAATACAAAATTTTTACAAGTTTACATGCATGGACATTTTTATTATCAAATAAGAAATGAGAAAATTATCAAACAACAATGAGAAAGTAAGGCCAACAGTGTCTATGATTCCTGAAATCTAAGAAGATCATATTGTTGTGGTATTATAATCTAATCAATGTATATATTATTCCCATGGCAAAGGCAAAGGTAAAATGATTGTGTTATTGTGTACATCTTATTAATTAGGAAACTAATGTATGTATAAAAATGTCAATTCATTTTTATGCTTTAGTGATAAAACCACTTTGACGTTATAAATTTAGCTCACTTTGACGTCAAATCTAGTGAAAACAGTTGACAAATTTTGAGAATCTCTAAAAAAGAATTTGTCCTCTCTCATTTAATCTATAATAACAGCTTGCCAAATATTATACTTTAGGTAATCTGGGACTTTCTCTGTATCTTTTCCAAATATGTTTGTCTTCTGCACCTTTTTGCCAAAGTTTAATTTTATTCTTCTTTCCATCTTTTCAAAGGCAGTCATATAGAGCATGATTCTGTCATGACATCCGTAGCTTATTGGGGTTCTTGTTTTCAGAAAAGATTTCTAAGATAAAAAAATCAGGAGCTGTGCCATGACTGCAAATTCCTCTGTACAGTAGCATCGTTTCTTCTGTCAAGGGAAGTTCATACTTCTTTAAAGGTGTAAAAGTTCCTTCAGGTACTTGGCTAGCTAGTAGGTGATCTTTTCGTATCTCCTACAGAGAAGATTGGCTCAAAAGGAAAAAAACTGCTGTCCAGCTTGTTAAAACATAACTGGTATGGGAAAGAACAACAGATCAAATCTAGTTCCCTTCGTGCATCTCTGTTGTTGAGATTGGTATAACAGAGAAATTGGGAATACACATGTTCTGTAATAGCATTGCTATAATTCCAGAATGAATCATATATTTTACCACATAGACCTGTTTCTAATTCTCAAATGGGATTTGGTGATTCCATTATATTCTGAAATGTGCTATTATCTTTTTCCATTTATATTTAAAATTCAATTTCATTATTATGCTTGTATACAATGTTTCTAAATATTATTTTCCTCTGATTTTAGCATTTAATTGTTTAAGTAAATATTTTCTATACAAATACAACATATCTGAAATTGATAAGTATTCAAATAATTTCTCTTGAACCTAAAAAAAAGAGAAAAGAATAACAGACTAAATACTGTTATGGCATAGATGTATAGATATTTGAGTTGATAAATGGATAGATTTAGTTCTTGACATACTTGTTTTAAGTGCTACATGTGAAATTAAACTTAATAGGAGGTGAATACACTGAACATTTATTTCTTTCATTCATCATATCCCCTGGGTACTAGTGATATGCAGTTGTGATAATTATATGTGTGTATTACATATTGCTTTTGGAAAAAGGAAAAAAAAAAAACTTTTATTGAGAGACCTCCTATGTGCTAAGGATTCTGTTAGGCACTTTATATGCATTTAATTTAATTTGTTACATTATTTATCTGCATTATCCTATTTTACGTAGGACAGGTAGGATTAACTCCATTTTACAGACGTTGTTCTGGGTCACACTGCAATTGACAGAGCCAATATGTGGACAAGGTTTGAGGAGCTCTTTTCATAGCTCCATTTCATCCGTGAAAGGGCTTCTGCTGCCACATGGAGGGATTCAACAGTGAATAGGATGAGCTCATGTGGGTGGGAACGATAGATCTGACACATGAACACTCAGTAAATGCTAGTCAGTTTTGAACCATGGTTCCCATCCTCACGTGGCTTATAGTCTAAGGAAACCAGACACAACCATAGGTAGAATGCAGAATGAAGTGTCAGGAGAGGAGTGCAGTACAGCTTTAAATAGAGAGCTGTGGGGATTGAAACTGTGGACTTTTTGTTCACTTATTTGAGAAAGTATGTTATTGGAAACTTTATTAGACAATTTTAGATGATATGAAACCTCCTGAAAACACTTAGGTGTCAGATAGGAAAACTTACTGAAAGCATTTTATATACACTTTCCAGAAAGTTTTCAGTCTAACTGTGATTATTCTTTCAACATTAAAAATTCAATTTACTGATTACAAATTAAAAGCCTGTATGAAACATAAAACTACTAGTCACTGATGTCAATAAAAACCTTATCTGTCATAGCTTATAAGATTTAGCTTACAGTTGGTATAGGCTCACAGGTTACTTTACTTTTATTTTATGAAGCTAATAAGATACATCCATAAACCTTAATGTGAAAAATAAATGCATATTCAACATGAAATGTGTGAAAACTCAGACAAGGCCCCAGTTCGGAGTACTCTGTTTCTCCTGTCACAAAGAGGTTATATTTTAACTATGATGACTAAATGTTTTAACATTTAGTAATATGTAGCAGGTACAGGAGAGACAAAACCAACAGTGACACACACAACTTCAGGTGGCATGTGACATACCTTTACTTCATTTAGAGACATGGCATATGTCAGAGGGCTTGGCCCTATCACATAGTTAGTCTGAGCAATTTCCATTCCGTCATGTTCTCTTACAGCTTCTGTTTTATGCCCCCTCCAGCTTATTCAAGTGTTTAAATTTCAAATTAGTCACCTCTTTTTATCACTCATATTCGGATTGGGGAAACATATTATGGCCATTGGACATGTTTACCATATTAAAAATTATAACAAAGAAAACAAAAATGATAAGGAAAAACACCACACTAAGGGTTATGTTTAAGTCACAGCCTACTCCAATAAATTACCTTAACGCAGTGTTATTGACTGACTTTTCCAAAATACCCCTATCCAATTTAGAGGATATTGAGAAGACATTTGTGTATATGTGTATGTGTGTGTGTGAGAGAGAGAGAGAGAGAGAGAGAAAGAGAGAGAGAGTGACATCTTAAATCTTGGGGAAAAAAATCAACTGATAGAAGCAAGTTCTATCAGTTCTTTCTTGTATATTTTGTTAGTTCTTTGAGACCCTTACAAGTTACATCATAGTCTGTGTGGGTAAATATGTAGCCAGCACCAAAAAATAGTAACAAATAACAGAAAGTAGTATTGTTCACTTTTGTATAATGCTGACTATTCCTTGCTTTGCATTTGCATATATTATTTTCTTTAATGAAGTCATTTATATAAGGACTCAAGATTTATAATCTTCCATGTTAGGGTTTGAATTTCTTTTCCAGGAATTAAGGGGAGAGGTTCTGTGTTATCTCTGTGGCATCTCGTTTTGTGACACATGTCAGATTTTCATCATGGCTAGCTGGTGTCAAAATGCTGATGTGTTTGTTTCTGTGGCTTTTTCTATATAATCAGAGCGAAAGACTATTGATTGTATTACTGTTTTCCAAATATGTTGTTGTTTTATTTATGATAAATGTTTTTTATTTTATTAAGGAAGACAAGTATATTAACAGTTAATGTGGGTTGTGACCATGTGAAACTCAGGGATTAGAATTTACCATTAATGTTTTTGCATTTTACCTCCTGTCCATTTCTTTTCAAGGGTAGGGCAGGGGTCACAACAGCAAACCAATAAAGATCTTATTAGATGATCAACATATTAGATAACCCATTTAAAAATAGGAGGTCGACATCTCCCTTTGTAATTAGGTAAAAAAATATGACTAAGATTTGGAATTTCATTTATAAGTTGGAAATCTGGGATAGTTTTATTTGCAAATGATTATGAGGTTGAACAGCACACACTGTACTTGACCCTGTGTTATGAATTCTCATATGATCAGCATTGATAATGGAATATTTCCTTTTCTACTTAAAAAACATTTCAAAAGGTTTGTAAATATTTGTTTCCCAGGGATCCATTTATCTTGTTCCTCAGTTCCAAAGAACTGTTATGGGGTTACAGAAAAAGATGATAAATGAGCCCAAGGAGCCTGGGTTTAAATTGTCCCACTATAAGGTTGTACTATTATTTAGTAGACATGCAAAGTCTTTGAATGCATTAATATTAACTGATTAGGTACTGTTTTTTTTTTTTAATGCCAGAATTCTGAAATGAGAATAAATCAGTCGTGAAACTATTCTGGCTTTTATTTATCCATAGTTAGATCCGTAAGAAAATTCAGTATAACAAGAAAGAAAAATAGCTGGAAGACATTCCTTTTCAAAGGAATGGCCTGGACTTCAGCAGCTCAATTCCCATTCAGTTCTGAGGGCCAGGAATAATGTGGTCTGTAATTGTACACAAATGCTGTAACAAAGAAAATGACAACAAAACCATCAGCTCTTAGGTATCCTTGTGCACAATACAAGGTAAAAACTGGAATGAACCATAGGGTATTTTGATTAATTGAGCTTAACTGATGGTTATCCAGAAACTTTTTTTATTACAAGCTTTGTTGAAATTCTCTGTGAAGAGTTTATGTTCACTTTTAGGTGAACATAGTGAAACTTATGATCATTTAAGACCTTATAGAAACTCTGCATCATCATTCTAAATCATAAAGCTCACTGTATACATTTTATAACTCCAGAGTTGAAGATATAGAAGATGTGGAAGTATTTGATATGTACTAATCCTAATTTCTTACAAAAACAATATAAACAAAAAATATACCCAACTACCCTAATACATTAGTTGTTTTCATTTTTTCTATATTTTTATATTATATATACATTTAATCATAGTATAGATATAGGTTTATTGTGCTTATAACAAGATGTATTTTCCATCTTCCTACATTGTCTTCTTTTCATTTTGCTCTGTAGTCCCTCAGCTGATGTGCTACAATTTATTTAAACATATTATTAAAAGGCATTTGGATAGTTTCCAATTTTTGTAACTAACACTGAAATGACTAGAGTATATAGTCATTTACTTATTTTAGGTTTTAGGTAAGATTGGTGGATTAAAGGATATTAACTTTTTAGGGGGTGAATGTATAGGAGGAGAGGATGAAGAAAAAATTATAGCTTTGGCTACCTCCCTAGAAATTCTAGAATATCAATGTAAGTTTTTGAATAGGGAGTGATATCATCAGACATAACTTGTCCAGAGGCTGAAGGCAGGCACCTTCTGGGAGTCTGTTAGAGCAATTCAGGTGTATAGTAAAGATTTCCTGGGCCAGGCGTGCATTTTGAAATGGAAATAAATATGGCAATCTGCTCTCATTGAGCACTTACCCTGGGTGCTCTGAGGTTAAAAAGCAGAGAGAAGATTCTACTCTAAAGTTTACAAAATACTTGATTGGGGAAAATATTAATAAAGAAGTAATCAGATAAATAAAGGGCTAGAGTGCTGTAAATTGAAGCTAGAAAGGAAGGCTTCGTATGGACTGAATCTTGAGCTGAAAGTTGAAGAACATGGTAAGAAGGAGGAAAAGGTGGCTTTCTCGGAGTAGGGAGAGAGCAGAGAAAAAACTCGATGGACAATTCTAGTATCTTTTGGGCACTGAGAAAATGATTAGGTTGTTACCTTAATGGATATTTTAGTATATTTGTATACTATATGTTAATTCATTGGTTCATCTATTTATTGGTGGCTTTTGGAGGATACAGAGTTGTCATGTTTTCTCTGATATAAAGATCACTGTATTCTAACTTATTTCGAAGTTGTGAAATATGTAGTCATCCTCAGTATCCATGGGAAATTGGCTCCAGGACCCCCCACCTAGGATACAAAGTCACTGATATAAAATGGTGTAGTATTGTCATATTTGTATTTAACCTGGGCACATCCTCCTGTGTACTTTAAATCATCTCTATATTATTTATTAGTAGTTAAGGCAAACTCATATTGATTATTTTAATTTGGATAAGAACATGTCATTATGTAAAAATAAGATGAATGTATTGTATAGGCTTTTGGCTAAATACACAGCTTGTGAACATAATTTACTCACTTAAGGAAGTAAATTAGGTATTAGTTGGGTTTATGGTTTCAGTCATGTTACTATCTAAGCAAAAATACAAATCTTCAAACATTAAGGTTAATAATCTTTTACCTTTTTAACTTTAGCCTTCCTCACACTATTTTCTTAGACTACAAAAATTCTTCTTCCAGGAGACTTTCCTAATTCTTCTGAAGGGACTTCTCATGTACCCTTATACTGTACACTTTGTGTCTTCCTCTCACTTATGAATTCACTCTGGGCTCTATTTAGATGTCACCTCAGTAGAGAGTTCTTCGTTGGCCATAGTCTCTGTGTAGAATAGCGTAGGAGTGGGGAACCTGCAGCCTTAAGGCCATATGTGACTTTCTAGGTCCTTAAATGCAGCCTTTTGACTGGATCCAAATTTTACAGAACAAATCCTTTCATTTTTATTAATACATTTTTATCTTTATATTTTATTTTATTTTTAAAATATCAAAGAATAAAATAAGTTTCAATGAAATAATCTTCCCAGATTGACCGGTACAGTTAGAACATTAGTAAACCATAAGGGCTAAACTGATGACTGCTCATGATTTAGTTCTAACTTCCCCCACCTGACTGGCACCACTACTGCATGAGGCTGGTTGGCGAGAGTTTATGGGGATCGAGCATGCCAGTCTGTTATCAGCTTTTGACAGCAGTTCACTGTGTTTTTGTTTGAAGTAGAATTTGTGAATAGTTGCACAGTTCGACAGTATTTTGTAATTCTGTCTGCTTGAGAGCCCATCATGTCAAAGAAAACCAAGAGATAGCTGAAGGAAGAAAACAGATTTTTTAATGAGGATTGGGAATCGCAATATTATCTTGTTTCTGGCGAAAGATAAGATGATTTGTTTGCTTTGTGATACTGCAATATCAACATTAAAGAAATTCAATTCTCACCAGCATTATAACACTCATAAGGACACAAATATTTTAAATTAAAGGGAGAGGTGCAAAAGGTTGTATAGCAGAAATTAAAAGATGAAAAGCAAAAGCAAAGACAATTCTTCCAAGTAGCAATAAGACCTGGAAATAATGCCATGGAGGCAACTTATAAAGTAGCTTATGTACTTGGGAAAAAAGGGAGGCCATTTGGTGTTGTAGAAATTGTGAAAGAATGCATTGTAGAAGTTGTTAGGATGCTTAGACACCAATAACGCTTTAAAGTACAAACAACTTCCTCTATCAAGGAAAACCATAACTGATTGGCAGCATGAATTAGCCTTTGACTTAACAGAACAACTTCATGCAATACTTCAAAAGGAAAATATATATTATTCAATCACTTTGGATGACTCAGTTGATACTACTGACTCGGCACAGGTTTTATACTTCATTCAGGTCATAACAGAAGATTTTATTTGGTATAAAGAGTTACTCACTTTGGGCACTGTTGGGAAGAGAACACCGGGAGTAGATATCTTCAACAACGTTCAAGATAAATATCGTGAAGTTGGACTGAATTTGGTAAATTTAGTGAGGTGAACCTTCCATGACAGGAAAACATGAAGGGTTTATTGCACAGATAAAAAAAAGTATGAACCGATCCAAATGCTCTCATTTCTTTTCATTGTGTCTTTCATCAGCAAAATCTCTGTGCTGAATCTACTATTTTAAGTGACACCTTGCAACAAGTTGTAAGTATTGTTAACTATATTCATGCAAATGCAACACTAGCATCCTCAGTTTCCTAACATGCTAAAGTTGAACCATGAAGTATTCAGTGTGGATTTGCCGTATCTTTCTAAAGTGTGTTGGCTATTGCAAGGACAGGTGTTAGCCAAAATTTTATCTCTGCGAGAACAGATAATTAAATTTTATGAAGTACAGAATCAGCAATGTGAATTATTTAATGAAGATTTCTATATGAATGCATTTCTGTGTGATATCATGTCAAATCAAAATGGCTTGAATATTTCTTTTTTTTTTTTTTTTTTTTTTTTGAGACAGTCTCACTCTGTTGCCCAGGCTAGAGTGAGTGCCGTGGCGTCAGCCTAGCTCACAGCAACCTCAAACTCCTGAGCTCAAGTGATCCTCCTATCTCAGCCTCCCGAGTAGCTGGGACTACAGGCATGCGCCACCATGCCCGGCTAATTTTTTCTATATATATTTTTAGCTGTCCATATAATTTCTTTCTATTTTTAGTAGAGGTGGGGTCTCGCTCTTGCTCAGGCTGGTCTCGAACTCCTGAGCTCAAATGATCCGCCCACCTCGGCCTCCCAGAGTGCTAGGATTACAGGCGTGAGCCACCGCGCCCGGCCGGCTTGAATATTTCTTTGTAAGGTAAAATTAAATCTATATGTAATATGTGGCCAAAAAATCCAAGCATTTTGAAAAAAGCTATCTTTTTTCAAAACACTTCTTCTTCAAAAGGAAATGTCACTGAACATTTTCCTCAGTTAGCAAAGGTCACTGATGAGCAGGATGATATATGCAAATCATTTGAACAATACACAGCTGTTATAGACCTATTAATTGGAGAATACAGTAAAAAGTTCACTGACTTTGAGAATCATGACATCACACTCAAATGAGCATTTCAGCCTCACCTAGTTGGTATCACTGAGGCACCTAAAGAATTACAGATGGAATTGATTGAGCTCTCAGTAGATGATATTTTAAAGTCATTTTTTGATGCTAAGAAGGATCTAACTGAAATATGGAAAAATGCAGTAGAATATCCATGCCTTTGGCAACATGCCTGAAAAATGCTTTCTTGTTCTTCAATCACTTATTGCTGCGAATCTACATTCTCCTATCTAACCCAAATCAAAATGCCCTTAAGGTCAGAAATAACAGATACCCATCTAGAGGGTCAACTGAAACTGCGGCCTCCAAGCTGCAACCAAATATTCAAATGCTTTCCAACAGAAAGCAGACAGAACAAAGTCATTAAAAGGTTAGTTAACTCTAAAATTAACAAATGGTTTTCATTTTTTTAAATTACTAAGTACATAGTAGTTAGATTTTTACAAAATAATGTACATTTTAAAGTATATCTAATTGAAGTTTCTTGGATGTGGCCTTATTTGATTACAGCTAAATTAATAATTAATGTGGTCTTCAAACATGAAAATGTTCCCCACCCCTGGGATAGTGCCTCCTTCCTTTGTCACCATACTTTGATTTAGTTTTCTTCGAAGCACATATCATCACCTGAAATAAGCACTCCACACAGGCAAGGGGTATTTATTTACTTATTCTTGGTTAGATTCTTTTAAACAACCCATGCCAAGGAACCTAAACAGTCCCTGTCACCAAAAACTATCTAGTATTAATTTTATTTTCCCTTCTTCTGCAGTATAAATTTCGTTAGAACTGGGACTCTGTCTGTTTTATTTCTTTCTATGTGTTCAGAGCTGAGTATAGTGATGGATAGATAAATATATAAATGGATGGAAGCAGAAACATATTTTAGTGGGTTAATGCATATATAGTCCTCATTTGCTTATCAGTCACATATTAAAAGTTTAGCGTTAGAACTCCTATGTTAGCTATCTTCATATTTTCATTTGGTGTTTGTTTTAAAATCTTTGAAAAGACTGGAGTTTTTTGTAAGGTGCTAAATTCTGAAAAATTGCTTGTTTTCAGTTTCTAGTATAAACTTTTAACATATTTTAAAACATCAGTAAACTGTGGCTTAATTATATAGCTATCATAAAGAGTTGAATTTTGACAATATTCTAATGAGTATAATCACCCACTTCCTGGACCTTTGCTGTCCAGATGTAGCGGTACTTTAAGCAAACAAGTAACAAAAGTAAACCTCAGTGGAGAGCACTTAAGACAGTTTAGTTCAAGATGCTGCAAACCACTTAAGGATGCTAACTTTTTTACAGGAAGAAATGTGATTAAGATATGTTAAATGGAAATCTATACAAAACCAGTGAAATTGTTAAAATATTCAAATATGCTGTATTGTAACAAGAAAACACTGCAATGCACTGAAATCAGCAGAACAGCTGTGTTTTAAAGGACAGTACTTTGAATGTCACTTGACAATTTGCTTTCAATTAGAAGTAATTTACAGGAAGATGCCCACAAGCTAATCTTTACAGGATAATTAAGTTCCATTTTCTTTACTTTTAATTAAAAAGCAGAAAAGATTTAGCTGATCCATAAAAAATGTTCTGTTTAAACATTCATCAGACTTCACACTCTTTTTTTGTTATTTGTTGTAGCAGATGTTATCAAAAGTGCAGTCTGCTCTGTTTTAAACCCTGAGTATTTGGAAAGTGAAACAAGAGTTGCAGTAGGCATGTATTGGTAAGGTATGATCATTAACATCTGTATGTTCAAAGAGGATAAAACAGATAACTACTGTTCCATTCCTTAATTGTGTTCTGTCTGATGCATTTAATTTTAGTACAAAACCACATACAGTAAGATGAGAAACAATGCAACATTTGAATTTTGAACACTGTACATAGTAGTATGATACTTAAAAAAAAACTTTACTTCAAATGTTTTAAAGTGTCTATAGATTGAGAAATAACATGCTATCTTATTGTAATTTTCATAGTATAAAAATTGACACTGAGTATTTTAACATGAGAATTTATGCATTGAAAATATGGAAGATTTAAAGTGAAGTTTAACAACATTTAAAACTTTTTTCTCTGTATTAACACAGTTAGGCATTTTTGCTACCCTTTTATTTATCAAAAAAAAAAAAAAATAAGTTGCTAAGTACACGTGGCGTTTTGGTTTTAGAAATCACTATTGGCCAGTGCTATCTTTTTTTAACTGATAAGAGCTGAATTAGGCAATTGATCATGGATATTATCATGTCTTACCATGCTAAGGAGTTTGGCACCGAAAATTCTTTGGGCAAAAATTCTTTAGTCCATTACTATGGCATTTTGTTGTTTTTTATTCTATTTTTTTTTCTCTTTAATTAATATGTTCATGTTGGGGAATAGTTTTGGTTTTTTTAGGTTCTTGAAAATTTGAAAAATGTTGGGCTACTACAGAGCAATGTACATAAAAATATTACAGCAATAATTCCATTTACAATGCTTTTTAGTAGACAAGTTTGATTTTCAGTTTTCTGATCAGTATCTAAAATGTAAAGATGCTATTAAAGTTTCCTACTTTTACTTCCGTTTATTTTCTTATTTAATTTCTCTCTGTTGAAAGGAAAATTAGAAATGACAAGAGATTGCTCACAAGCCCAGTTATTTATTTGCTTTTGTTATGTAGATTTGTATATGTAGGGAATATGCCTAAGGGCATTTTGACCAATATAGTTTAGGTGATTACAAAATTAAAAAAAAAATACAGTTTGTGTTTCAGTCTATACTATAAATTTCAGGTAGGAGCTTAATTGTAATAATCACAATGCATTCATTTAAATGGAGTATGTGTTTGAACATGTAAATGCCATCAGGTTTTATAATGAACTGATGAAAACGTGTACTTCTCTTATTGAAAGTATAACACTGGAAAAAGATTAAGCATGCCCTGTTTCCCTCCTTCCCTCTTTTCTTTTCTGTAATCAACACCTGGTTTGATTACATCTTTCTGAGTTATAAAATCTATAGTATAAACTCCTTCCATGGAAATTTTTATGAAAGGGAATTGTAACAAACAAATTGGTTAAACTTTCCATTTTGAGGAGAATTCCACCTTTTCTTGTCATCCTGTAATTCAAACTTTCTTTAGCAAAGGATAAAGCAGCTTTGTTGTTCATGAGAGTGCAGTGATTTCCTTTTGACACTTGGTTTTCAAGTTCATGACTATTGTAGGAGGCTGGGGTAGATTTTTATGTATTTGTGGTGCTTTGGGAAGTTGTTGGCTATGTTTGCATTGTCCATGGCACCTAACACATTGGCTTGTACATGGTTAGTCTTCACTAAATTTTTATTAAATGGCTAACTGGCAGTCAGTAAAATTTAGACACAGCTCCTTTTGATTCATTACACATATTTAGTGAATTCTTTCTCATTTATTGCTTTTTGTAAGACCAAAAGGATCTGTAATCTGAGAAACTGTAAGAAGTTATGTTGCTTTTCATCTCCTTCAGACCCATAGTTCTTGTAGAGCCAGGTGCTGTGAATATGGACCCTCTCACAAATTATCCATATAAACCAATATGTAAAGTTTATATGTGCAGAAATAACTTCCTATTTCAAGAGACAGCAAAGAAGCACTTTTTCTGGTTCATATTTAGTTTAGTTTTGTTTTTTCTTTATAGTCATGGCTTACTCCTTCCCCCCACAGTTGATTACTATAATGTTTTTGACATTTATTTCTTTACCCCATGGATTTATATTTCTCACCTGCATTTTCTAGAAATGTGGTTGTCAATTTGCCTGAGTTTCTCCTCTTACTGCTTCATCTTGCTTTTAATCTCTCCTCCCTCAAGTCTACCAGGCTGATCTTCTAAAAACAATTAACAACATGTCATTGCCATTGCTTCAAATCTGCTACAGCCCCTTGTTACCTACTCCATCAAGTCCAATTCTTCTGCCCTATTAAAGGACTGCCCAGAATTTGCAATTTTCTCTTCCCAAACTATTTCTCCTACTGTTGAGCCCACAGCCTTTGCTCCAGTGAGGCAGTGCTGCTCCATGGCCACCCACTCCCCTAACACACACACTCAGAGTCCCTGCCTCCCGGCCTTTGTTCATGTAATGCTGCCTTTTTTTCTGCATCATCTAAATCTCTCTGATTGAAAAGCTCCAGTAGAAGTTTCACATCCTCCAAGAGGCTTTCCAATATTCTTCTAACCCATAGTAATTAACTTCTTTTTACATTTCTATTGCAACAATAGTCAGTGTCAGGAAGCTTGACACATTTGTTTTTTCTACATGTATATGAGCTTTGTCTTCCTATGAAGAATGTACGCATTTTAAGAACAACAACAAAAAAAGAGTTCTTACACCTTTTTTCTTTTATGTAAACCTTATACCTTATAGCATTGTGGCAATCAGGCAGTAGGCATTTACTTCAGGTCTTGCTCAATTTATAAAATTAGACTGCAAATTAGAAATGGATAACTAGTTACAGAAATCTATTGGGGGACATTATTGAATATTTTATCATATAATGAGAACAACTCCTTTTTTGTAAAGACTGTTGGATATTATGTTTTATGTTTGCTTTTAGGGAGATTTTCTGCCACTTAGGAAATAATATATATATTCCTTTAAAAATAATTACAACTAACCTGAAAATAAATAGAGATAAACCATCAGGTTTAAGAGCTATCATTTTCATTGTCAATAACTCATTTTGGAAGCAAATACATTAGTAAAAGGAAGGACGTGTAAGTCATCTATCTCCTTAACCATAGAATGACGGGGCCACCCCTGCCACTGCCTGTTACTGGGTTCATCAGAGCCTTTACATATTTATAATTACCCTTCCATAAATAGTTTGCAACTTGACCATAGCATTTTGCCACTCTGTTAGAATGAGGCACAAGGTCCAAGTTAAAAGCAAAATCCTTAATGAATTTAACAAAATTAAGCAAAGAGCTTTAGGTTATAGGAGCAGAGTTAATGGATTCAGCTGTTCTCTACTTTCACTTCAACCAACAAATTCTGCATTCATTTTCCAGATGTGAACCTTGTTAAATTAAAATGGAGTAAAATTAATTTTGTGAGACTGTTATATCACCCCTGGAGATAATTGGAGATAACCTAGTGTGTCACAAAACCAGAGCTAGAAAATCAGCGTTTATGGGGTTGGTTTCAGTAACTACATTACAAAGGGATTTGAAGATTCATTTTTAATGCATAATTCTCAACTTTTGCTAGGGTTCTTTCATGTAACTTAGCTGTCACTAGAGCTGAATTGTGATGGAGTCCTAGAATGCAGAACCAGAGACAATGGATGGGAGTGCTATTCAAAGTGTGGTCAGTGTGAGGACCAGAGCTATCAGCATGACCTGGAAGCTGATTAGCAAAGCAAATTCGTGGGCTGTGCCTCAGACATACTGACACAGAATTTCTGTGGATGGATCCTGGGAAGCTGTGGAATACCAGGCCATACAGATGAACCTTATACATGCTAAAGTTTAAGTGCTGCTAGTCTATGGAACCCAAGAGGTCAGTTTAGATCATTATTCAACAAACTGTCTCTCAATATTTCAATTGAACAAGCTATGTCTAAAGATTTCTGATCTCTCATCCATCATCATAAAATGCAGACTGACATTTTGAATCAAGATTTTTGTTTCTAATATTATTTCACAATATTCATTTTTTCTGAATTGAATGATTCACCTGAACTGATTAAAATATAAACAAAAGACCTAGATCACTATGAGCAGGAATAGAAAGTCCACGATCTTTTTTTAAGAGCAAATGAAATGTATGCTTTACTCAGTTTTGCACCCCTCTAACCTATCAAAGAGCAAAAGCAACTAGAGTGACATCATTCTGGTCCTATTTTGGTACTTAGGTTGGTTTCATTTTGGCACATGGCTTTGTTCTTTCATCATTCAAGAAACTATTTACAGAATGAGTCAAATTTCAGATTCTTTGAACAACTTGATCAGGCTGATGTTTTCCTAAAGGACAGAGATTGTTAATTTCTATACCAAATTATTGATCATCATCACACATTTAGATAGATGTTAAATCATAAGGGGTATGGAGTTCTATATTAGTTGTAATACTGGACTTCTAAAAATAATTTGAACATTTTTTGAGGTCTTTAACTTTTCACCATTTTTTATCCATGTGTGCTAGTTATATATTGATCTCTCTAAGCAGCATTATTAGTGTCGTTTCAAAATATAGGCCACGTCAACATTTGCATTTATGTAAATTCTTTTTACAAAATGAATTTGCAGAATAAAGCTTTACAGAAATTGCCATTTTGAGTACAATAGCTTCTCTGTACAGTCATGTGCCACATAATGACATTTCAGTCAACGATGACCACATATGAGAAGACGGCCCCTTAAGATTATATTACTGCATTTGTACTGTACCTTTTCTATGTTTAGATACACAAATACTTACATTGTGTTACAGTTGCCTACAGTATTCAGTACAGTAACACGCTGTGCAGGTCTGTAGCCTAGGTGCAACAGGCTATACCACATAGTAGGCCATATGGTATAGCAATAGGCTGTGCCATCTAGGTTTGTGTAAGTTTGCTCTAGGATATTCTTACAATGATGAAATCACCTAACATGCAAGTCTCAGAATGTATTAAGCAATGTATGACTGTATATGAATGTGTGTGTATAATATTCTCAAAAATCCTGAAGTATATTTGTAGGGTGCATAAAAATAATATTTGGCTTTGTCAATTTAGGGTAGCTTAAATTTGAGACTCAAATACAACTTTTAGGGCATCTAGAAATAAAATCATATTGTATAGGAGCTTCTCAAACACTTATTTAAGTAGAGGTAGAATTTGCCCTGCTAAAATCTTTTCATTATCTTCTTAAGTTGTATAATATTGTGAGATGGCAACAATTATACTGAATCTGGGATAACTGATCTTTATATGGTTGCTACTAAGTTCGTATTTTACATCTAATACTGATTGTATTGGATTTGTGTTATGTCTGATACCTAGTGAAAAGTTATAATGCCCTAGAGGGTTATTACTATTAGTGATACTGAGATACTGTGACGATAGCAGGCTCTCCATTTAGAAAGACTCAGATTTTAGATTGCTTTGTATATTGCTACATTCTGTTGATTATATTCATTTATTTTTAATTTTGTTGACATTTTATTCAATTGACTACTCATATCATGATGCTAGGCTCTTGGAGGGCAAAGAAGGCATGCTTATGTAAATATAACACAGTTCCTTTTCTCAAAAGGGTCTTCCTCTATGAGTGAATAAATGGTGGGGAAGATTGAATCTCACCAACATGAAAGTAGCAGCTTGATGAACCCATTTGTAATACTGGCATTGTTGTGCCATTCAGTTTAAATCTGATGCATTTTATTGATTGATTCCCAGAATTTTGGTACAGAGTTTGCTTGGGTGGAAATCAGGACAGAGGCCCCTAGATCTGAGGTCACCAATAAAAGTTTTCTTTTGTTTTCCTCTGGGATAACTGTTGATTTTATTATGTAACAGTATTTCCAGAGGTGACCAGCTCTATTTAGAGCTTTGGATGACAATAAGACAGCTGTATTGGGAGAAAACCTTTGACAAATATTTTCCTCTTTACTTGGTTACTTTGTCAAGGGATTCATGAGAGTGCTTAAGGATGATGCGTCTCTCTACTCACCTTTACACAGGTTAAGGACTTTGAAAAAACTGGGCTACTTGAGTATTGCATGTTTCCTAAAATAATTCTTAATACCTCTATCAGGGATTTAGTTCTTTTATAAAATTTTAAATGATCCTTGTTTCCATTTCATCTATGACAATACCGATACCTTATATAATTTTTTCTTTTTCTCTTTGGCTTGTTAGTTATATAGAAAACATTTTTATTTTTTTCCCACTGTGGTGGCTACACCACAAAATGTACGTTTTAAAAGATCATTTGCTATATGACTCTAAGTTGGAAGCATTGCAAGATTATTTGGTGTTGAAATATGTCTGTAACATGTTTTTTAATTTTTTAATTTCAATGAAGGAAAGAATGAAAAAAAAACTAACGTTTATTACATGCCTTCCATGTACCAAGTACTGTGCTATGTGCTTTAATTTAGATGATTTCATACTGGCCTCACAATGACACTTCAAATTAGGCTCAGAGGAATAAAGAATATGTCTGAGATTCACACCCAGCTTTGTCTAACTCCCATGGCCATAGTGTTTCTACTATGACATGTTGCTTCTTACAGTGAAGCCACTTGCTAACATTTTGTTGGAAGGGCAGTAATAAATGACATATAGTTTCTGCTTTGGGGAAACTTAGGAATGGAGCAGACATATAACTTTAGTGAAATCAGGGCATAGAAAATACTAAGGAGCTGAGAATATAGGAAGGAAGAAGATCTATTGTCTAAAATGAATTTTTCTCTCCTCTAATTTTTTTTTTTTTTTTTTTTTTTTTAGACCAAGTCTCACTCTGTTGCCCGGACTAGAGTGACATGGCATCAGCTTAGCTCACAGCAACCTCAAACTCCTGGGCTAAAGCGATCCTTCTGCCTCAGCCTCCCAAGTAGCTGGGACTACAGGCATGCGCCACCATGCCCGGATAATTTTTCTATATATTTTTTAGTTGTCCATATAATTTTCTTTCTATTTTTTAGTAGAGATGGGGTTTTGCTCTTGCTCAGGCTGGTCTTGAACTCCTGAGCTCAAACGATCCACCCACCTCGGCCTCCCAGATTGCTAGGATTACAGGCATGAGCCACCATGCCTGGCCTCTAATTTTTAAAAATTAATTTAAATAATGTATAAATAGGTATTTCTCAATGTGTCGTTTACAGTCTGTCTTGTCCACTTACATATTCTTGAAACTGAGTTAAAACATTTTTTTCCATGAGAAAAAAATTTAAAAAAATATTTTTTAAAAGGAGAAGATTTGTTGCAGAGTGCCGGTAGGCATAATCAGCACCAATGTCTTCATACTGATCTTAGCTTCAATACAGAATTAGAATACTAAATGGAAATTTTTGTCTGTATGTTTTTGTTCAAAAGTAAGGGATACTTAAAATACATTTCTTTCCTGATATAGAGGAGCTACAGTTTACTAAGGCAATCTTTATGGCATTATTAGTATGGAAACAGTATTCTCATGGAGCTTTCTTACTTGAGCATTGAATAGGTGATTGCTAGATAAAAGCATCCATAAAATAAAATTAAGTGTATTTAAAAAACAATAGCTTTTTGTTTTGGTTTGTAATATATACTTGTATTATTTTGTAATGTTCTAACATATTGTCTGGAACTAAGAATTGGTTGGTTGGGGGAGGGGAGAACTAATGTAATTCCTACGAGCAATAATTACTAGATCAAGACATAGGGCAATTAAAAAAATGATTCATGGCAAGTAGGAGTGAGACATTTACATTCTGAAATAAATTATGGTACTTTTTACTTAAATAATAATCAGGAAGAAAACTTCAGGAAAAAGAAAGAGGTTCAGGGAAATTTTATCTATACTCATCTCAACTATAAATTAGTAAAGATCTTATATTCAACTAATGTGTCAGAGTCCATTAAAGAGATTGGAAAATCCTATTTCATTCTGGCTAAACTGCCTGAAATTTTAATCTCCAAACTTTTATATAATCAAATGTAGAGACTATGTCTGTCTTGATAAATCTACATATGTATCTGTGCTGCAGGAGTATAGAAGAGATGGATCCTTCTTAATTTTACAGGGTTGAAAAAGATGTGTTCTGTTGGCCAAATCAAGTGTGAGAACTCTTCTTATAAAGTTCTGAGAGCAACAGATTTTAAACACGGAATTCTTTTATGTTCACTTAGACAGGAACCAGCTCCAACTGACAAGCCATTTCTTGTATAGTGCATCTTAGAAGCTGGCTTTTAACTTTGAAGGTCTGCAGTCTCCATCTTTGACCTTCCACGGCACTGATAATTACGATTCCTACTGTGCCTCCCATTTAGTCTTTCCCTTTCTATTCTTCAGCTCACTCTTCCTTCCGTGTCACTTCCCCATTAAACTTCTCTGTCCTGGACTCTATTATCTCAACTTGCTCTCAGCTTTCTAAACTTTTTTGTTACTCACTCTGATAAGCCCAGCCTAGTTCAGCAGTGCTGGTATGCCCTGTCCTATTAGGCATTAGGGCTTTGGGCATGTTTTCAATGTGAGTTTTTGGTGATCGCACAACTCACAGGAAGAAGCTGTCATATATGACAATTTTAGATCCAGTGATAGGCAAGTGGGAGATCACTGGTCTTTCAATTTGCAGGTCTACTCTTCCCACAGCTCATATTAGAAATCTCATTTTAATTTCAGAATGGTGATATAAAAGGCAAGGTTTTAGATTTGAGGACTTAATTGCTCAGAACATGTTTGCTGGAACCAGATAAAACGTCTTCCAGTAGATGGTAAGCCTCTCTTAGGGTAGCAAATTTAAGGAATAAAGTAAATTCCCTTATCAGATATTCAATTTCAATATTTAAAATAGGTGATTAGATACGATGCATAATCTCTGAAGTAGTTTGTAGAAGTGACCACTATACGTAATGGAATTTGGGATTAAAAACGATTTTCTTCCTTATAAAAAGCAATTTAAAATATTCATACAATAAGATCAACAAGCAGCAGTTAGCTTCAGGGATTTTTATTTGCTTGTTAACTTAGCAAAATGTATTGTGGAAAGTCCCAAAATCAAATCTCTTGCTTAATAGAGGAGAAAAATAATTTCCCTTTTAGTCTAGTCAGAATGACCTCCCATGGAGACAGACTGGTGAACTCAGCCACAACCATCTTACTCATGGGCATGGATTTTGGCTTCAGTGTGCATAACAAGTCCAGGGATTCTTCAGTTTGTTTGGAAATTTGCAAATGTAGGCACTTTTCAAGGGAACAACTTAATTTAATTCCACCCTTCATTTAGCTTTCCATGCAGTTCAGAATCCTCAGAGATTTTCCAAAATGAATGGTGATTTCCAGTATTCCAGGAACAATTTTAGACTCTGTTAAAGCTTAAGTATAAGACTGGCCCCATCTATATAGATTTATTGTTTAGTTCATTCATTGCTTCTGATGGATTAGGAGTTAAAATCCAAGCATCATTTTCAATATCAAAATGATGATATTAATATAATATCTCGAAATGAATGACCATGCTAATTCTGAATGCAGAATGACATAGTGACTTGTGAAAACATTGAATTGAGGTTAATTGCCTTTTAATTGTATGTAGAAGTTAGGGTACTTTACATAATTCATCAATAGGCTGTCTATGATAGTGAATTACCTCTTGCACTTTTCATCTGTAATCTAGGGTAGTTTTCTTGTTAAGTTATGAGAAATCTAAGAGGGTGGATTCCTAGCCACTGATTGAGGAGGAATCACTGGCATCTTTAAACATATTTTAACATTGTTTTTCTTTTCAACAATGCAGTTAATTTTTTATTAAAAACATATTAAATCTCTACATGGAAGATAAGTTGGATAGACAAGCAGAATGTTTTTATATGAATTTTGAATTAAATAAAGTTAGATAAAGATATGATAAGGAGAATATTTTTTTAGAGAGTACTATGTAATGACTGTGGTTACTGGTACTTAACCATTAATGCTGTCTAATCAATCTCAGGCCTATCATTCTTACTTGCTGGACCATGTACTTTTACCATTTTGAGCCCAATCAGACTAAATTAGATGTCAAAGGCATCCAAAAGTTAAATTAAAATATTCATGCTTGATTCTAAGTACTGGTTATTTATATTAAGCAAAGAGGAGGAACAAAGTTTTTTTTCTTTATTTCATTTCTGACTAATTTCATTATGTAATTGAATACTCAATTAAGAATATGGCAGCTTTCTTCTTCCTCAGATCCTTTCCTTTTGACTTTCATTGTTCAAAGACTGTATTTTGCTCTATTCAAAAGAATAGGGAATGTACTCTTTCTTTTTCTTAGACTTTACTTTCCCTATCCAGAAATTTCAAAGTGGAGTAAAGAAGAGTAGGGTTGTTGTATTGGCACAGCCCATCAGTGCCTGGTGCATAATAGCTGCTTCACAAAAATATATCTCAGCATTGTCTAGGACTTGTCATTCCTGTCATCTTTATTTAGCTTGAGGCAATGTGCAACTTTGACCTAGGAACTTTTTGAAGTGCATGGCTATGAGTCTCAGTGATTTTGTCTCATTTGATTTACAAAGTACTTTTGAACATTAACTTCATAATGAAGGAGCTTTATTCCCAGAAGATATTTTAGCCAGGAGTATACATGTCGTGATTTATGACTAGAGCAAATAATAAAGTATGTAAAAACCACACATGATGGTACCCATTAGGTTATTTCTAGATAACTTTGCTCCTAAGTTAAACTGGCTATGTTTTTCCATGTCTATGTCTGATAAGTGGATTTATCTCAACATCAGGTTTTCACAAGATTAATAATCCCTCTTTGTTAAGAGGGTCTGTTTAAAATTGAAGATGAGTATCCTGACATGAATTATATAAATATATGCTAAACATTATTATGCTTTCATATTTTAAGGCATTTCTGATATTATAAGTATACTTTTGATCAGGCATCTTGCAGAAATAGGAGGTATACTCATAGTGAGGCTGCAAAATTTTTTTTTTTTAACTTGGGTAATACTATGGTCTCAATGCTTTAACCTGAATTATTAGTACATATAAATCCATCTTCTTAATTAAATGGGGCCTTTGGCCATCGAACACACCAGCAGCATATGGACAGAGTTACTTACTAGATGTTATTATGAGGCTTTCCTGGCCACATAATCCATTAGCGGTAGGATTCAGTTATATTAGTAGCAGCAAAGTGATTTTTATGGTTGTAAGAATCTTCTCTTTGTTCTGTCAGTATCAATTATTTCAGTCCTAATAAAATTCTAAAAAGGGGGTCAGGTTTATGATCTGTGCTTTGGGTGGATAATTTGTAACATTTCTATCCAATAAGCCAAGAGTTTTTTCCTTCTGGAAAAGACCTGTACTACATAGCTTGTCTAAACTACCTCAGTGTGTGGTTATGGGGAGAGTGAGAGTGGTATCATGGGATTATAATGTTAGAACATTTCACTGAAAAGCATGAGTCTACATTAAAACAATAAATATGCATTTATAATAGTATGTTTATATGTGTTTATGATTGTAATAGTATTATGCATTTCCTTTGGGAATTTTTTCAGTGTTTATCAATTATGTTTAAAATTTTGGAGGAATCACATGTTAAAATGTATGGCAATAATTGAGAGGAAATCTAATTACTGGTCCAAGGTCTCAGTTCACCTTTCAGATGAAGCACCAGTAAATCACTGAGAAACAACTCCTTGAAATGGTAAGGCAAAGTAAATCAAATGCAAAGCGGGCATAGCATAAAGGAAGGATTAATAGAACCTGTTTCATAAGGTTATGGAAGAGGATAACAAAGGATAGTGCGTGTGAATTGCATGATACATAAGTACTCAATGTGTGTTAGTTGTTCTTTCCAGTGGATACACTTTTCTTTTTTTCGAGACAGGGCCTCGCTCTGTTGCCCTCGCTAGTGTGCAGTAGTATCATTATAGCTCACTGCAGCTCAAACTCCTGGTCTCAAGCGATTCTCCTGCCTCAGCCACCCGAGTATCTGGAAGTATAGGCATGAGCACTGTGCCTGGCAGAAGTTTTCAAGCAGTGTTTAGTTAATCATCTTTCAGGGATGTTCTAAAGGGAAAATCATGGATGGGAGGTTGGGTCACCTGACTTTTATAAATGACCTTTTAGATATTATGTCCAGTGGGCCAGGGGCTTCATCTTAGTGGTTTGCACTGTACTGTGTCCAACACAATTCTGTAGAAACCTGAGAATGAAAGGGGCTGTTACAGCAGGAGGGACTTCAGACAACATTGGTTGGTGGAATTAATAAAATTAGGCCAAGAGCATGTGCACACATCTCCTCTTTTGATAATACTTATTGAGAACTTTGTGTCAGGCATGTTGTGAAGTTTTTATATGAATTATTTTAACCTATAGAGTATGTGCTCTATTTTACAGATGAGGAAAATAAGGCAGACAAAGGTGAATTAATTTGCTCAAGGTCACATAGCTGGTAAGGTGCAGATCTGGGATTTGAACCCAAGTTGTCTAAATTCCGAAGCTGAAGCTCTTCATTACATGTGTTATGTTGTGTGTACACACAGCAGCAGTTGTCCTGATGCATTTTTGTGATGGATTTTGAGGATGCCATAATTCTATACTGGATGGACTTTTAATATATTGGGTGCTACTGACGCTGTGATGGTGTTTAGGCATAACACCTTGGTATGTATTTTGCAAGTCATGAAGCTTGAGTTCAAGATGTTAAGCAGAACTTCCTGAAACTCCAGCAATGTTAAGCCTATATTTAATACTTCTGTTGTAAGACCATTGTGTGTGTGTGTGTGTGTGTGTATGTGTATGAGAGAGAGAGAGACAAAGGGGGAGAGAGAAAGAGAGAGAGAGGGAGGTAGAGAACCCATATTTGTTCAACATGATATTGCTAGGACATATACTGAGCTGGTCAAACAAAAACTGTATGGCAAGGAAAAGGAGATAGGACATTGAGTAGTATTCTATTCTGTCATGTTAGTCCAAAGAGCTGAATTTTTCAAGAACATTGATACATTCTGATGACAGGCATCTAGATGGCTAAATGATGTAGACCTGTATGTATACTTGGCTTTCCTTGGTTGTAATGTGCTCTTTTAGTAACAGTGGAGCCTGGAGCACTGTCAACATCCAAGAACAAGAAGGGATTTTAGGAAGAGTTTGTAAATTTAGTGGAAGCAAACCAGATCAAAATTTATATGGGTAAGTACTGGTTACAGAGATCATCTACTCTATAGCATAGATTCTTTAGAGCAATCAGAAGATCATGAAGGAAAACAGATCAAGAGATAGACTCTTGAGTGGTTATACCAACTTGAATTCAGGAAATTTGTGAATAATGAGCAGGAATTATTAAATTATTGGGTCATGGCTAGAGGTCTGAAATTAAAAATTAAAATGTAAATTATTTGCATATGCTATCAGAGAAAGAAAGATGATACTGTCTTGTATAAGACTAGATATGACACTGGATTAGATTGTTCATTGGAGAAAGAAGGACGTTTTTAGGATGATTGGCAAAATTTGAATATGAACTATGTGTTACATAATTGTGTCTATCAAAATTAATTATCCTGAATTAGTGAAATATGCTATGGCTAAATAACAGAATGCCCTTGTTCTTGGATGATACATACTGAACTACTTAGGATAAAGGACCATGATGCTTGCAACTCACTTACAAATGGTTCAACAAAATGATAAGAGTGATATTATTATTATTACGGAGAAGGAGACAAAAGCAAAGTGTGACAAAATGTGAGCAATTTGTATTTTTAGGTGAAAGATATGTGAATGCTTATTATGTTAGTATTGTAACATTTTGAATATTTAAAATATACCAAAGGAAATGAAAAAAATGATGTTCCTAACAAATAAAATAATAACAATAATAATTAATATTTACTGAGCTTTCTAGGTAAATAAAAGTCTGATAGATGCAAAAGTATCCAGAGGTTAGAATGAGTGTGATGGAGAGACTAAAACACTATTGTGCCCTAAGGTTAATTTAAACATGTCCATATTACTGTATACCTAATAATGACAGAAAACTCTTCTCAAACATTTATATGAAGGGCAGTGAAATTTTCAAATTACCAAACAAATTCTTGAGTTGATTAAGGTATTGTGATATAGAAAGAAGAGAAAATGAGTAGGAAAAGAAAGCTCTTCTAAATTTTATCCATCAGGAGTGTTCCGTATTAGGAATTTTAACTGGAAGAAAGGAAAGGTTGATGATAATGATCAGAATAGAGTGGAATTTAATAAATAAAGAAGGGACTTCAGAAAATATAAAGGGAAGTAGGAGAAAAATGTTCCAGGTAGGAATAATATTCAAAATTCATAGATCATCCCCTAGTTTGTGTACATAAAGCCACAGGGTGCTCTGACCCACATGGTTTTAGATCTCACATTTCTTATCTTTAAGCCTTTGGGGAAACAAGAAGTCCATTACTATTCTTGTTGGCCAAAAGACCTCTTGTTGGCAAATTGCCTTGGTCCTGTATTTTCTCTATACCATCCCCGTGTTTTTTTTTTTTTTTTTTCTTATCTGCGTAAAATGAAAGCAAAGGATCTGCAAAGGGTCAAAACAACTTATATTTTAGTTTTTATTTCCCTCAATTTAGCCAACCATTTATTGAATTCTTATTGTCATTTTTCACAAGATTCTTTCTCAGCTGGTACCCCTAGAAATCATTTTGAGCTGTTTTTGGCAGAGCTTACATAAAATGTAAGAAAGGATTTACATTGAAGTCCTTTTTTAAATTTTATTTTCCTTTATTTATGTTTATTAAACTTCCATTTAAGTAGTAAGACATTTTTTTATCCTTCAATCTCAAGCCATCTCTTAAAGGGATCCGATAAAGAATAGTCTGAATTTCACAGAACAGTAGCTTCTGTGGGTCCCCTAATCATTACATGTTACACAGGCAGAGTAAAAGAAATCTCAGGTGGATAAATACAATGCCTTAAAAAATACAAATAAAGAATGCTACAAAAAGGGAAAATAGTTTATTTGAAAAAAAATTGCAGAGCAATTAGTGCCTAATTGCATGCTCAAGTCAGAGAATAACTATGGTAACAACTACAAGAAAACAAAATAAATGAGATAAAGAAAGAATAAAGAAAAATGGAAACTATTTTTTAAATACATTAAACCCAAGAAAATGATAAAGGAAAACATTGTCCCCCTATCAGATAGGAAAGGAAAGCTCTTAACTGATGACATACAAGAGGCAGAGACTTTTAATAAGCATTTTCTTTACTTCTGTCTTCACAGAAAAAGGTCATCTTTGATCTAATCGCTGGAATAGCCAACACCTGGGCTGGGAGGGCAGAAAGTCATGATAAAAGAAGGAATGAACTAGAGATTGTGTGAAAAAAAAATAATATGAAAGGTTGTTCAAGTACTGGGGTTGGCAAACTTTAATATATAAATTGAAATATTTTAAGTATGGGATGTCAATTCTCTTTCAGTTCATGAGATACACCATCTCTGAATTCAATAATATGTAAGTTTTGTATATGCAGAGCCAAAGGAAATCAGACATGGACATCACATGGCCTGACTCTCAAGAAATCCACACACAGTAAACCATTCTTGGGTTATACTTTTTAATAAAGCAAATGGTATAATGAGATTTACTTATATAATTATTCATGAAAGGTACGCAACTTGCTAAAGTCTTCATAGGTCCAGAGATACTTACCAATAGTTTTAAGCATCTGCAGGGAAACTTTATCAAGTTACTTAAGTATAAATTTTAAAGTAGGATTTTTGTTTTAAATAAAGGAGTAAGATAGTGCTGTCATAAGTTAGGGGGTTGTGGAGAGGATACATCAAAGGTTTGGTTAAGTGGACAAGCACAGGGACATAGTAGCTTAACAGGGCAGGAACAGTGGCATGAAGCAGGAAACCACCCAGAGTGGTAACTAGCTAACAACTGAGTTGAAGAGAACATCCTGGATTTACCAATACTATTCTTTATAGCATAGGTCCAATTTATGGGCGTAAAGAAAGACAGCATCTTTTTGAGTTCAGAACCTCTACCTTCTGCAGGAAAATGAGAGCTCTGTCTAAGACTACTATGCAGAGACCTCTCTGCCCAAACCCAAGCTACTGTATCCTTTGCGATTTTCTTCCTGGTGTATGTAGTTTAAATTGCTTTTGATTGAGTACTCTGATGATGTGCCCCGTGACATCTGTTTGTATTTGGGGGGCAAGGAGTTTGGAGATTATTATTTGATATTTGTCCAGTGGGCCTAAAAATCCTAATTTTTCTCTAATCCATAACAACCTGGGCAGGAAAAATTGACCTTTTTAGCTCTTAAGCCCAAATCTGAATTTTAAGACTTTTTCACACTTGAGGAAGGAACAGGACTTGCTGGAGAGAAATCTCACGGGACCCTCCATTGATGGAAAAAGCCCTGAGGTTACAGACTACTTCTGTGGGGTAGGAGAGAAAAGAGAAGATGATCAAGGAGAAAAAAAAAAAAAAAGAGTTATCTAGAGTTTCCTACCTTCAGGAAAGATTTTCCTCGGGACAGGAAGAGATAGGAAAAGGGAGGGAAGAATAAGAGGTGGGGACTTCAGTAGGTAAAGGCGTGGTCTCTTTCCAGTGCAGTAGCAAAAAGCAGCAGCCCAGGAGAGAATCACACCTTTCCATATGATCTTTGAATACCCAGTGCTCCAACAACTGGTAAATATGGCAAAATCAGTGTCTTGGAATATGATCATGCAAATTAGAACCCCTTCCACCAGTCTGGTCGTGAAGAAAGGGGTTTATAAAGAGGCAGATGAGACCTTGGTGTGCAGATTAGGTGTTATGGGCATACCTATTTTTTATTATATCATTTATTAGTCCCTTTAATGTGCACAAAAGTACAAACTTGAAGAAAAATGGCCTATAATCATAGCCCCAGAAAACTTTTAAGGTCAACCATTCTATTCCTCTGTAGAGTTTGCTCCATCTTGTCCAAGACTTTGCTGTAGTTTATCTGTTCTTTCTTCTGCAACATTTCTCTGTAAATAAAAGATCATTTATAAAAGCTTTATCATCATCTATCACAAATTCCTCCCCAAATATACATACCATACCACTTCTCTATGCCCTATTCCCAGCAAAATGTCTTGAAATTGTTGCCTCTAGTTTTATTTCTATTCTTTCATTTTCTGTTCTCTCCTCAGCTCTATCCCATTCAAGATGCTTTCCCTCAGCACTCTATTCATACCGCTGTTAAGGTTACCACTGACTTCCACGTGGACAAATGCAATCTTCACCTCTCTTAACTCTTAGCATCATTCAGCACGGTTGACTGCTCCCTCCTTCTTGAAGAACTTTCTACTCTTGATTTTAATAACATCACAATCTTGTAGTAGTTTTCTTCCTATTTGACTGGAAGCTTCTCCTCAGTTTCCTTGACTAATTTCTCCTCTGCTCAATATTTAAACATTGGAGTTCTCCAAAAACTCTCCTGGACCTTCCTCTCTTATCAGGCTATGTACTCTGTCCTGGTGATGAATTTTGATTCTAGAGGTTTAAATACTATCTGTATATGAAAGGCTTTCCACATTTTTATTTCTAGACCTGACTTCTCCCTGGAATTTCAAACTCATATTTCCAAATGCATATATAAAAACTTCTCATGGATCTCTAACAAGCATAACAAATTCAACGTGTCCCAAGATCAACTCTTGCTTATTTATCCCCCAGGTCTCTTCCTCTTCAATTGTGTCATCTCAGTCAATTTCATCAACACACACTCAATTGGTCTAAGTAAGAAAGCTAGGAGTTAGCATTTGTTCTCTTTTTTGGCATCTTCTCATATGCTATCTGTTATAAGTCTTTCCTCTAAAATATCTTCTGAATCTATCCATTTCTGTCTACTTTACTCCAGAGCATCATCCTCTCTTGCTCAAATTATTCCTGCCCCATGTGGTCTCTTTGAATTTCACTCTTACTCCCTTAGAATCCATTCTATGTACAGCAGCCAAATTAATCTTTTAAAACAATAATATCATGTCACCACCAGCTTGAAACTTGTCAGTTACTTCCAGTGCAATTAGAATAAAACCCATATTCCTTTATCTGGCTTTAGAATCTCCCCCTTACCTCTCTGCCTTCAGCTTGTACCATGGTCCCCTCATCTCTGCCCTCCAGCAATGTAGCTGTTTCT
This sequence comes from Eulemur rufifrons, assembly GCF_041146395.1. Lineage (NCBI taxonomy): Eukaryota > Metazoa > Chordata > Mammalia > Primates > Lemuridae > Eulemur > Eulemur rufifrons. The sequence goes on along the minus strand of NC_090985.1, from coordinate 55,454,624 downwards.
CAAACAAGCCACATTCATTCTCATGGTAGGGCTATTCTCTCTGCCTTGAGTGGTCTTTCCCTTGGATGGTCATTCATTCTTGTCAATTAGGTCCTATCTGACATGTCATCTCTTCAAAGACAACTTCACCATAACTTCCCAAATAAAGTAAACACAACTGGCACATTAGCCCATTTCCCTATTTTGATTATCTCCATAGCACATCATTATAGTTTGTAACTACATTTTCATTTGTTTATATATGTAGTTTATTTATTTATTCATTCATTTGTTGGTTGGTTTATTTTTTTCTGCTCATTTTCACCCCCTACTAGAGTATAACCCAAGGACATCAGAGAGTTTGTCAGTCCTAAAAGAGAACCTGGTTTATAATATGTAGTCTGGAGATATTCATTGAATAGAAAAATGAATGAATGGATGAATAGGTATTTGGATATCTTATACATAAATAGTCAGGTGCACTTTAGACTATGCATGCCACCCTCCTAATCACAGTTTGATTTCCTTGAAGTGTGAACACCTTGAAGAGTATTAGATGTCCTTTTTCTTGTCCGAGTGCATAAAGGGTGTGGTTACCAGATTTGCAATTGTGTGAAACAAGGGAAGGATAACTACTATGATGGATGTAAAAAAATTAGGATCCAAATTATTGCCACAATGCATATTATATGTCAATATAATACTTTTTGTTAAAGTATTAAAAGTATTTTGTTAAAAAAGTATTGCTATAGGCTAGAATATTGGATGTGATGACCAGATGAAAATAAGACAATTAAATGGAAAGAACCCATTTAGAGTTGAAAGGTAAACTTGACAAGCCTAAGTCAACAAAAACTTTATAGTAATGAATGTGATGACTGGGGGTGCACTGAGAATTAGTGAGGCATGGGTCCCCAAGGAGCACAGATGTCCCTGGTCTTTATCTGCAATACTACAATGTATAGTTATCTCCTTTTTTTGTGAGAACTCAAGATACTTCCAGCCTGGAGCCATCTCCCCCTAGTCTGAACTCTCAGAAGGTTTTGTCCCTATCTCTAGTGATAAGGACTATTTACTGCTTTCTTTTAATATTTGTGTACATGCCTTAATCTCTCCTCCTAGGCTTCAAACTCCTTAGGATGAGGCACTGTGTTTTGTTTTGCTTTAATTACTGTGTTCTATATAATTTCCTGCAAATAGTTAGAGGACACTCAGTAAATATTTATTTTGTGAGTGAATAAATAACTAGCAGACAAGGCCAGATTATGTGAGTATATGTATATTTCTGTTAATGATGAAAGTACAAAAGCATCATCATTATAGATACAAAAACTATTAGGGAAGTTTTATTTAATATAGGTTTGGGGAGAATGGTAACCTCTATAAATATGAACAAATGAAATAAGAAGGAAATAAAATGTTTCTGAAATATGCTACCACTCTAGTTGGTTTAAAATTAAGATAATTCTAAGAAATTTTATTTAAGAGGCTTAATTTTACCAAGGATAGATAGATATGTAGGAAGATAGATACATATATAGATACATTGGTAGAGAAGTAACATTTAGGATTTATTTGGCCAATAAGTATATTATTTCTCTGTGAACATAACAATATGGGATACTTTATGTTTATGGCTTTTAAATTGAATGTAAATAGTTAAATTTTTTTAAAAAACATTTTATTCTTACTGATTTTTTTATAACTTGCTAATTTCTAGATTTGGCAGTTTTTATTTAGTGGTGCACTTTAATTACTGTTTATTGTTACAGTGTGATTTATAAAACTTTATTTTATGACTTTATATCAGCATATGAACATCAAATTATGAAACAAATCAAATTGCCACTGATAGTATAAAAAAGAACAAAACTTCATTAATGGGAATGCAATTAGAGTCCCTGCCCCCTTGAGTTTATGTGAGATGCTTGTGGACTTGAGAGGAGATATTTACAACTTTCCAGTGAACCAGCAAACCAGTGGCCAAAATTTAATTAAAAATTTACATTGACTGTAATAAAGACCCAAACTGACAATAAACACATGGTATAGAGTAGACTGATATTAATTTTCTTTTTTGACTACTCAGTGCAATGATATGATTTTATTTCACTGTGTAAGATTATAAGATGAGGAATAAGAAAATAGAACTATAACTCTGTAATAGGGCAGCAAATGCCCTGAGTACGGGGACTTGATCTTATTTATTATTGTATTCCTAAGGCCTAGGAGTGCCTGCACATATGGTAAACGCTTGTTACAAAGTGCTCTTTTATATAGAAATTCAGATATAATGTAAATGTAGAATCACTCTTATCCTTCACCTAGTCCCTGTTATTTCATTAGCTTTGTAATCATGGCATGGAATTTTGGTACACTACTTACAGATTTTTTATAGCAATTTTGTGTAGTTGAAAGGTGGTAATTACTTGTCGAAGTAATTTTTGAATCTTTGCTATGTTTCTAACACATGCAGTGATTCCAAAATATGTAAGATGCAGATTTACCCATTTACATAATTGAAGTGGAATTGAGTTCCTGTTTATGACTATATTTTAGTCTATGAGGAGTAACCCCACCCAATTTATGCTCATTTTTTATATATTGAGAAAGAAAGAGAAAGGCAGATGCTGATAGCTAGGAGCTGGCCTGGTGTGCACAGCTATGCTGTGATGTTCTCCATTGAACATAGAATTTCACCCACCATCAACATTAGACAAGGACTTTCTGTGATTGTGATGGACTAGACTAAAATTAGACCATTCCATACTCACACCTGAACTCAGGCAAACACTTGGACATTTTGTAGAACAGAAAATGACCAAATAATCCCCATCTGTATTTTTCTTTTTGCTAACCAATCACAACTTTAATCTTACTTCATTCTTCTTGCCTTCTAGATGAGAATTTTTAAGCTACCCAATCACAGAATTACTCCTGCTTTCTGACAGCATCCAATCCGGAGCAAAATCCTGCTTTTTTGAACTGTCTCCCAAATCACCTAACACAAGTCCAAATCCTACAAGTTATGTCTGACATACTCTTACTGAGATACCCTCCAGTTCCATCATTGCAGGGACTCAATAAACTCACATTTGCTCAACAGGTGTGTTTCAGGTGTTTGACTGGAGATCATTTGACAGTTTCACAGCTTAAAGACTATGGAGTATGTTAAAATTTAAATGTTGTTTTTGCTTTTTATATTAATGTGACTATTTTCTCCAAAGAAAAACTGTGGAAGGCAGTGAAAATTTGAGCTAGAGAAAACCTAAAGCTTCACATGTATGCATAATTGTGATATGTTTGATCAGCCAATATTACTATTATAGGGTATATTTCTATAGACCATATTTGAAAGACTAAACTATTACTGTGATATGACCTATAAATTGGCTGGGCCCGAGGCCTCATGCCTGTAATCCTGGCTACTCTAGAGGCTGAGGTGGGAGGAACACTTGAGGCCATGAGTTTGAGACCAGCCTGGGCAACAGTGAGACTGTCTCTAAATTTAAACAAAACAAAGCAAAACAAAACAAAAACCCAAAGAAACAACCACTATTAAACTGGAACTAACTGATAAACACACATGTGCACTGGGACGTAAAATGCTGTGGAAATCAACCAGAAGGGAGGGGGAAAGAGAGGAAAGGCAAAAACCTACCTAATAGGTACAATGAACACTATTTGGGTGATGGGCACACCTATAGCCTGGACTCAAGCATTACAAAAGCGATCCATGCAAGTTGAATCATTTGTACCCCCTTAATATTTTGAAATGATAAAAAATAAGAAACAACAAAAAGAAAAAACCCTATAAGTTGAAATCCTGAACATTCTTTCTGTGGATTAGTAGCCTTCCTATTAAGTGGTTTGCCATAAATTCAAACATATCCATCTAAAGAACTAACAAAACACCCCGGAAAGACTTGCTGGAAAGAACATATTCAAGATTCAAAATTTATTTTTCTGAAACAGCTGCTCCTAACCTTCCACAAGTTAAGGTATTTAGAGACTCTTGTAATTTTTATAATATTATATTTGGATATGTACAGGCTTAATGATTCATCTGTTACTCCTAGTATTTTAAATAGTTGACAGTATTATCCTTTTATTTTTGTCTGGTCAGTAGAATAATTTCCCTACACCATCTCTCTATGTGTGTAGTGCACTCTAGAGAGTACTTAAACTTTTTTAATCATTAGGTATTCATTAGATAATTTTACAGGGGGTAAAAAATGTTTGGGTTAAGATTGTAAAACATGGTTGATCCTATATGTCTAATACAATGTTTTATTGTGTTTTATATATAGGTCATGAGAAAATATTAAACCATAGAACAGTTTTTTAGTAAACACTTTTTCCAATATTATTTTCTAATTCTCATGTTATAAAATTTACCTTCATCAGGAAGAGAATTTAAAAGCAAAATACAAAATGTTATTTTACCCTTTGCAACACAGTGGGGTATACTGTTTGCATAAATACCTAGCGTTTTTCAAAATGCGAAATGGAAATGAAGACATTCTAGAGAAATTTTTTAAAATAGAGGAGGAAAGGATAGCCTGTACATTTGGGGAATGGCTTCAAAAGTTTGTGATTTTACACTGGAAAGATGATATCCGAAAACATGATTTTGCCCATGAAGCATAGAGGAAGGTTGGACATAACTTATTTGGCAAACCTTAGGACTCTGGAAATGGGTAGTTCCCCTAAAACCTGAAAAAGGAATATTTAAGTCTAGTAATAATAAGAGTACTTCAAAGGAGTATAAAAAGGAAGTATTGATGAGTAATATTTATGACTCATCTTTGAAGAACTTTGGTGATGATAACGATGAGTGGGGAAAAATATGTAGGGTACAGTAAATGACCTTTGGAAATCTAATACCTAGTTATGGAGATTATGCTAAAACACATTAAATAATTAGAAAGGAATAGATATTTAAATGATAGGTATTTTATGGAAAGGAAAATAGGTGGTTAGGAAAGGGAGGAATGACAGTAGGGTGTAGTAGTCAGGAAAGAGACCATGACTGAAGTTGGGCTTGGTTAAGCCTTAAAGAACAGACAGGATTGTTAAGAGATGGAGAAAATGGGAAGGACATTGAGGTCATATGATCATCAATATATGACACTCCTCATCATCACCATTAACAATCATCTTAATATGTGCTTTCTCCAAGGTATTTTATTAAACACTGTGGGAGATAGAAACAGGCATAGACACCTATCCATGAGAAATTTACAAATTTGTTGGGTGCTTGTTGACTTTATCTAGAAGACCTTTTTAAAATATATTTGTTCTGATGTATTTTTTTTCTTATTTTTTAAAGTATTTATAGAAAAGGGAAGAAATGTGATCTAAGATAATTCTCTCAGTTCTGATTTTCTCCTATCTAAAATAAAGGTGTTTAAAATAAATAAAGGTGTTTAAGAACTGGATCTTTGAGGACCCTAGCGGATTTGTAATTGCATAGCTATTTGTTCTAAGTTTATCAGAGTACAACATGTAACATGAAAGAGTTACCTGTTAGGTCTTAGTGGTATTGACTACGTGAAAATGGAGTGTGGCTCATATGAATTGTTGCATGCATTTTAGCCTTGTTTACAGTCAAAAAATAGCTTGCGTTGAAAATTGGAATAGACCATTTGGAACTCCTGCTGGATCAGCCAGTACCGGGAGTTGTGCCTACTATGCAGAATTTTGAATAAGCTAAGGACCAATATATTATCTAATTTTTGAAAATCCTGCATAATTATTATATTGCTCTTTTCTTTAGTTTACCTATTTTTCTGTTGGCTTTAAAATCTGCCTAGGGTTAAAATGAAGAGGAGAAAGCTTCAAATATGGACCTCATCAGACTGGACAACTACAGAATTGCATTAACTCAAATATGCTTAGGAAAGGTGCTATAACTGTGTAATAGGGTATACTGGGCAATGTTAACCAGCTTTACCTTACTCCCTCTTGTCACAGTCCTGTGGATGGCTTTACTCTTCCCAACCTCCATTCTGTCAGCCTTCCACATTCATTGTCTTAGGGGTTGGAATCACACATCAGAAACAGAGAGAGAGCAAAGATGCCAATTCTTGTCATTTGAGTTGCAAAAGCCAAGACCACAGCATAGATGAGTTTGCGAAGACGATATCATGACCCATACAAAGCTTCCCTCTACTTATCCCCCAAGATAAAATAAGAATTTCCCTGATGGAAGAGATATGATAAGTGACTAAATGACAGTCTCTAAGAAGAGAGTGAATCACCACTTCCCCTCACCTCCTAGTCACTCCCAGGAGGAAGGTTATCAGTGGAGTTCACCAGTAGGTTCATTAACAGGATACTAGATGGGCATGGTGTTTGATTTCCTAGGTAGGGCCTGGGGAGTCAGCAAGACCTTAGAGACAGATGGGCCCAAGGCAGCCTCACTACCTTTCCTGATCCCATCACATTACGAGAGAAGGAAACTGATCTCCATACACCTGACGGGGTGCAATAGTTGGGGACAAACATTCACCTGCTTGGAACAAGAGCTTTGATAAGAAGAAAGAGGAAATCCAAAGGTATGCTAAGGTGCATAGGTGACACTAAGGACTAAATGCTTTCTCCCTTAGCTCCCCACCACCATTGTCAAGTCACTAAATATGCAATTCCAAGTTGCTGTTTGGAACTTAGATAAAACTCTGAATTGATTATCTTTACGTTTCTGTCACCTGGGAAGTTGGGTCTTGAAAAATAAATTTAGTTATTCAATAATAAATGTAACAGCAGAAACTGATACAGTGCTTACTAGTGTGTCCCAAACACTATTACAAGCACTTTATACATAGCGACTAATGAAAGTCTCACATAACCATATGAGGTAGTTATTATTATCTTCGTTTTATTGACGATTAGACTGAGACCCAGTAAGGTCTTGCCCAATGTTATCCAGCTAGTAAGTTACAAAGCTAGGATTCAAATCCAAGCAGTCCATTTCAGACTGTATTAAATTAGTTCTCAAAGAGGTATAAAAGAATAAAGTTATATTTTTGGCACAACTGAGTCTTACTTGTATTTTGTAAGTGTTGTGCTCATTTTGGAGGGATCTTGTGAAAAGCAGTCTTTGACATTTGTTTCTGTATGGACTCTGGGGCAGGTTGTTGAGGATGCTGTTTATTATATAACACAGTGTGCTTTCTGGAAGACCATGGAAGTAATTTCTCTCTATTCTTAGTGCCAGAAATACTTAGCCTTCTCCTAAGCAACCATTTTATTTGTATTTTGTAGAAAAATCAATTATTTAATCTCATTTCTCCATTTTCATTGGCTGCTACATAGCTTAGAGCCCACCGTCAAGTCTGCTATTGGCGGGTCTCTATAAATTCATGACCTGTATTTTGTGCACTCACTGTACTGTTCTATCCCAACTTTCCCTTTGCTTTGCTTTTTGCCTATTTTAATTTACTTTATCTGTCAGTAATGTACATATCTTAGTGAAACACCTTAAATCCTTTCTGAGAAAGGCAGGTTGTAAATACATGCAAATATTATTTTTCTTTGCTTCCTAACTACATCACTTTTAGATCTTCCCTGGTCAGCAGAAGGACCCCAATGATTACTTTATAGCAGTAATGTCATTTCTTCATTGGTACATTTTATCCATAGAGAACAGAAAGGATAAGCTGTGAAGGACACAATGTGCTTCCTATTCCTTCCTCTCTATTCTTGAACCAAAGGTGCTATGGTGAAAAGAAATGTTGACACCTGGGGAAGAGTGGTGTGGTGGTTTATACAAGCATGTGGGTTCTGAAGTCAGAACTGGCTCATATCTCAGTTCTACTCCCTACTTCCATGTGACCTTGGGCAAGTTATGTAACTTCTCTGTGCCTTGGTTTTCTCATCTGTAAAATATTTGTAAGATTGTGACCTACATTCATGTAGTTATTGTGAATATTAAATAACTTAATGTAGGTAAATATTAATTGCCTTCAATAGGTGCTCAGAAAAATGGCCATAAGTGGGGCAGGAGGGTTATTGAATTAGAAAGAGTCCTTTAAACCTTTGTAAACCTACTAGAATATTCTCAGTATAACTCATGAAGGGCCCGAGTAAAAGTAGTTTTTTTTTTTTTTTTAGATAGAGATTGTGTTTGCCGTAATTCATATGTGTCATAATCTTTTATTCTTCCCAAGGCTGAAGCATACGTTTTTATTTCAATTTTCATACATTCTTTTCAGCATGAGAATTATAGGTTGAGAAAGAATCTTAAATTTATAAGCACTGGCCATGTTAGTAACTTTATGTGATTAAGGACTATTGGAGAAGGAAGAAAACTTCTGTTCTCCCTAGGAAAACTAATGTAAGAAATATTTTCTCTTTCAAGAATTTTTTTTCTCATGCAACAAGAAATTGTTATAGAATATTTGATAAATTTTACTTCTAGTCTTAGAAAAATACGAATATATAAATATATTTGAGAGCACCAAATTAGTTCAAGCCACCTTGTAAGAAACTATTGATCTGGTAAAATATGGTATTTGATGAATACTCCTTCCCTCAGCGAGGTTTCAAGATGGTAAAGATTTACATGTAACTGAATGTTGCATGCCAACCGTACAAACACACATGCACAATTGCAGTACTCTGAAATAAGTGTCAACAAAGAGGTTTTTGTAGGGGAGTAACTGATTTCATTAGTGAAAATAAAAGAGGAAAGAGAGGAAGGAATGGAAAGGAAGAGGGAAAAGGAGAGGGATGAGGTTGGGGGAAGGGAGAGAAAAAAGTGAAAGAGAGAGAGAGGGAAAACACAGCATGGAAGGTGTCATAACAGAAATGATTTGTAATATACATCTTGAAAGATGAGAAGGCATATGCAGTTGTTAGCCTGTGGGGGTGGGAGGGATTCCCAGTTGGGGGATAGAATATGTAAGGGAACTGACGCCTTCTGGGAGCAATGTGCATGGCACAGCATAGCAGTGGAAAAGGTGGTGAGTTCTGACTACGTGTGGGCAGCAGAACACCTTTGAAGAGTTCTCTGCATTGGGATAAATATAATGAGATTTGCTTTTTAGAAAGGTAGCATTGGAACATATGTCTTGAAAGGGAGTGAGGATAGAGGAAGGAGAACAGTTGTTAGAAGGAAAGCATCTCCATCAAGGACTGTTTCTCACCTCTGGCTTCAGCGTGACAAGCTTCTTCCAGATGATTCTCTTGTTTTTTATTTGTCTAGCTCAGGGAAGCTCATGGCTTCCTGCTGTTGCTAACAATCTGGATTGAGTTGTCTGTTCTATCACCTGTGGGTCCAATTCTCTGGAATAAATTCCCTGGGCACTAAGTACTCAAGAGTTTCTGTTTCTTGGCTAGATCCTAGCTGATACACTGTAGCAATAATCTAGAGAGGAGATGTTGAGGGCCCTAATAAAAGAAGCGTGAGTACACATGCAGAGCTAATTTAGAAAACAGAACTACAGAATTTGGTGACAGGTGTGTGTGTGCGGGGGAGCATGACAGGGGGAAAGAAGCATGGATATTCTGACCCTTCTGGCTGGCCTACTTAATAGAGTGATGCGACTTAAAGAAACAGGCAATGAGGGAAGAGCAAAGGATTGGAGGCGGAGGACTAAGGTGACCATAGGACCCTGAGACATGTCTAGTAAGCAGAGGGACGTTGGAATCTGGAGCTTAAGTTTCATCTTTGAAATCTATCAGCATATAGCAGGAGTTGAACAGTATTTAAAATCTTGGAAGATCACTAGGGAAAGGATGCAGAATGAATAAAGGTCAGGACAGAACTTTTTGGAAGCACTACCATAAAGGGTTAAGAGGACAAAGACGAAAACCAGAGGGAGAAATGATGTCAGAAAAGCCAAGACTTTTTTCTTTTTCTTTTTTTTTTCCAGCTTACTATGGGGGTACAAAAGTTCAGGTTACATACGTTGCCCATGTGCCGCCCATCCCTCCGAGTCAGAGCTTCAAGTGTGTCCATTCCCCAGACAGTGCGCATTGCACTCATCATGTAGTTATACCCCCATCCCCTTCCCCCACCCCCATCTCCCCGAGTCAGCACCTTCAAGTGTGACCATTCCCTAGACGATGCGCAACACACTCATCATGTAGGCATACACCCATCTCCTCCCCCCACCCCCCACCTCAGTCTGATATCCAATTGGTGTCATTCCCAAATGTGCATTTAGGTGATGATCAGGGAAACCAATTTGCTGGTGAGTGCATGTGATGCTTGTTTTTCCATTCTTGGGATACTTCACTTAATATAATGGGTTCCAACTCTCTCCAGGAGAACCAAAGAGATGCCATATCATCGTTATTTCTTATAGCTGAGTAATACTCCATGGTATACATATACCACAATTTACTAATCCATTTATGAATTGATGGGCATTTGGGTTGTTTCCACATCTTTGCGATTGTGAATTGTGCTGCTATAAACATTCGGGTACAGGTGTCTTTGTCATAGAATGACTTTTGTTCCTTTGGGTAGATGCCCAAAAATGGGATTGCTGGATCGAATAGTAGGTCTACTTGAATCTGTTTAAGGTATCTCCATAATGCTTTCCACAGGGATTGCGCTAGTTTGCAGTCCCACCAGCAGTGTATGAGTGTTCCTCTCGCTCCTCATCCACGCCCACATGTGTTGTTTTGGGACTTTTTGATAAAGGCCATTCTCACTAGAGTTAAGTGATATCTCATTGTGGTTTTGATTTGCATTTCCCTGATGATTAGGGATGTTGAGCATTTTTTCATATGTTTGTTAGCCATTCTTATATCTTCTTTTGAAAAATTTCTATTCATGTCATTTGCCCACTTTTTGATAGGGTTGTTTGATTTTTTGTTGCTGATTTTCCTGAGTTCTAAATAGATTCTTGTTATCAGTCCTTTGTCTGATGTGTAGTATGTGAAAATTTTTTCCCATTCTGTAGTTGCCACAGAGATACACAATATCATCTATGAATTCTACAAAAATCTTTATGCACACAAACTGGAAAATGTGGAGGAAATGGACAAATTTTTAGAAACACATAGCATTCCCAGGCTCAACCAGGAAGAAATAGAATTCCTGAATAGATCAATATCAAGAACTGAAATCGAAACAGCAATAAAAAACCTTCCCAAAAAGAAAAGCCCTGGTCCAGATGGGTTCACACCTGAATTTTACCTCACCTACAAAGAAGAACTGGTGCCCATCCTACATAAACTATTCTCCAATATCGAGAAGGATGGAATTCTCCCCAACACGTTTTACCAAGCCAACATAACATTGATACCAAAACCAGGAAAGGATGCAACAAAAAAGGAAGACTACAGACCAATTTCTCTTATGAATATAGATGCAAAAATTCTCAATAAAATCCTGACAAATCGTACCCAAGTGCTTATCAAAAAAATAATCCATCACGATCAAGTGGGCTTCATGCCAGAGATGCAGGGATGGTTCAACATACGCAAATCTATAAATGTAATTCACCACATAAATAGAAGCAAAAATAAAGACCATATGATCCTCTCAATAGATGCAGAAAAAGCATTTGACAAATTCAACACCCTTTTATGATAAGAATGTTTAACAAAATAGGCATAGATGGGACCTACCTAAAAATGATACAAGCCATATATGACAAACCCACAGCCAACATCATACTGAATGGGGAAAAATTGAAAGCATTCCCACTTAGAACTGGAACCAGACAAAGCTGCCTACTGTCCCCATTACTTTTGAACATAGTATTGGAAGTCCTTGCAAGAGCTATCAGGCAAGAGAGCAGAATCAAGGGAGTCCAAATAGGGAAAGAAGAGATCAGACTCTCACTTTTTGCTGATGATATGATGTTATATCTGGAAAACCCCAAGGATTCAACCAAGAGACTCCTGGAATTGATTAATGAATTCAGTAAAGTCTCAGGTTACAAAATCAATACACACAAATCAGAGGCATTCATATATGCCAATAACAGTCAATTGGAGAACCAAATTAAGGACTCAATACCCTTCAAAATAGCATGAAGAAAATAAAATATCTAGGAATATATTTAACTAAAGAGGTAAAGGACCTCTATAGGGAGAACTATGAAACACTGAGGAAGGAAATTGCAGAACAGGTGGAAAACCATACCATGCTCGTGGATTGGAAAAATCAACATTGTTAAAATGTCTGTACTACCCAAAGTGATCTACAGATTCAATGCAATCCCTATTAAATTACCAAGATCATTTTTCACAGATATAGAGAAAATAATTATACACTTTGTATGGAATCAGAGAAGACCCCATATAGCAAAAGCAATTTTAAGCAATAAAAACCAAATGGGAGGTATTACTTTGCCAGACTTCAAACTATACTACAAGGCTGTGGTTTTTAAAACTGCTTGGTATTGGCACAAGTGCAGGGACACAGACCAGTGGAACAGAGCAGAAAATCCAAATATAAAAGCATCCTCATATAGCCATCTAATCTTTGACAAAGCAGACAAAAACATACTCAGGGGACAAGAATCCCTATTCAATAAATGGTGCTGGGAAAATTGGATAGCCACATGTAGAAGACTGAAACAGGACCCACAGCTTTCACCTCTCACAAAAATCAAATCACAGTGGATAACAGACTTAAACCTTAGGTGTGAAATGATTAGAATTCTAGAAGAAAATATAGGAAAGACTCTTATAGACATTGGCCTAGGCAAAGAATTTATGAAGAAGACCCCTAAGGCAATCACAGCAACAACAAAAATAGGTGAATGGGACCTGATTAAATTAAAAAGCTTCTGCACAGCCAAAGAAACAGTCATGAGAATAAAAAGTCAAGACTTTTTAAATAAAGACTAATAGTCAAAAAATGCTAGCATCGATTGTCTATGACTACTAAAATGTCATAGATCATTGACCAATAAGGGTACATTCAAAGTTACTTTGTTTTTCTCTTCAAAATAACATTCTGGTATGTTGTCATTCTCATATTGTGAAGAGATTAAGGACTGGGGAGATAGGATCAGTTTTCTAATTTTATCCAGCTGGTATGTGGGGAACTTAGGATTTAAATAAGTTCTCATTAATTTCCAAAGTCAATGGTGCCTTGTCAATGGTTATGAATACCAGGCTAACAAATCTGTAATGAGATCATTTGGGACAGAGTAAGACCTGATCAAAACTATGTTTAAGAAGAATAATCTAAGAGCACTATGTAGTGGGGATTCCAAAAAGATAGATCTTGGAAAAAGGAAGGGCAGTTATTAGACTTCTAGATAAGGAGTAATGAGAGTTGTTTTAGGTTATAGCTTTGCCAGATTGGGGAAAAGCAACAACAACAAGATCCATGGTGCCCAGTTAAATATGAATTTCTGACTTTTTGTATAGTAGGTATGATACAATATTGGGGGCATATTTTTATTAAAAATATCTTAATTATCTGAAATTCATATTTAACAGGTGTTCTGTATTTTATCTGGCAATCTACAATACTGTAGTGCAATTCTTATGCTAACTACTTATAGTTTGTGTAGACTCCATAGGTTGAAGGCAGTCCTCAACAAGATTGATATCATCAGTGGCTCACACCTGTAATCCCAGCACTTTGGGAGGGCAAGGTGAGAGAATTGCTTGAGGCCAGGAGTTTGAGACCAGCCTGGGCAACACAGCGAGACCGTCTCTACAAAAAATACAAATAAAAATTAGCCAGACATGGTGATGTATGCTTGTAGTACAATCTGCTTGGGAGGCTGAGGCAGAAGGATCCCCTGAGCCCAGGAGTTTGATGCTGCAGTGAGCTGTGATGATGCCACTGCACTTCAGCCTGGGTGACAGAGCAAGACCCTGTCTATTAAAAAAAAAAGTTTGCTCTCATTGGATGCCAGTTTTAAATTCAGTGTTCCCCAAGCCACTCATACTTCGGACCAACTGGTACAAATGTGGGGGTTCCTATGACACCTTTCAGGTAGATGTGAAAATTCACTAGAACAATCCACAGAAAGTATAGAACTCAAGAAAGTTCTATACTTATGATTACAGTTTTATTATAAAGATTAAAAATCAACATCAGCTAATGAAGAAGTATATAGGGCGAGATCTCAAAGGGTCTCATAAGTAGAGCTCCCATGGCTTCTCCCCATGATATAAGAATACATCACCTCCTGGCTCATTGATGTGCTCACTAATGTGGAAGCTTACCTGAGCCTCAGTGTCCAGAGTTTTTATTGGAGTGTCTTTACATAGGCATGATTAATTGTATCATTGCCCAGGTGACTGAAATCCATTTCCATTACTCATTCCTTCCCTTGAAGCAAGGGGCTCAGTTTTAATAACAAAGACTCACCTATCACTTGGGAAATTTTAAGGTCTTAGAATTTTTGACTAGGACAAAGACCAGACAAATTCTTTACTATACAAGACAACCGTAATGTAGTCATGTTAATGAAAATGGAGAGGCAGACAAGGAAGGAATTATGCCAGAGAGGAGTCTAAATTGAGGCTATTTTTAAAATCCAAAACTAAATTGATGCTAGCTTTAAGTTGATGCTAGATTAGAGATATATGAGGAAATGCAGATCGGGATGGGAGAGGGAGGATAGGTAATGAGCTAATTTTAGATGCCTGAAATTGAAGATATTGATGGAAAACTTAGTGTAAATGCAGAGTAAAGGAGAGAAATTCCTATCTGAGCTTTACAAGAATTTTCGGAGTTATATACTGACAGTCAAAACTCCATAGTATGAATGTGATTGTTGTAGCTCTAAAATGTACAGTCACACATTGTTATATTGTACTTTGCTTTATTGTACTTCATAGACACTGCATTTTTTACAAAGTGAAGATTTATGGCAACCCTACATGGCACCTCTTGGTGTAATTTTTACAATAGCATGTGCTCACTTCATTTCTCTTTTTCACATTTTGGTAATTGTTGCAATATTTCAAACTTTATTATTGTATCTGTTAAGGTGATGTGTGATCAGTGATCATAAAGGTTACTATTGTAATTGTTTTGGGCCACCATGAACTGTGCCCAGGACAGCAAACTTAATCAAAAATATTGTGTGCTTTTTGACTGCTCCACCAACCATATGTTCCCCCAATCTCTGTCCCTTTTCTCAGGCCTCCTTATTCCCTGAGACATCACAACATTGAAATTAGGCCAGTTAATAACCCTACAATAGCCTCTAAGTGTTCAAGTAAAAAGAAGCTTCTCATGTTTCTCACTTTAAATCAAAAACTAAAAATGATTAAGCTTAGTGAGGAAGGCATGTTGATAGAAGGGATAGGCTGAAAGCTAGGTCTCTTGTGCCAGTTAGCAAATTTGTGAATGCAAAGGAGAAGTTCTTGAAAGAATTGAAAAGTTCTACTCCAGTGAACATGCAAATGATAAGAAAGTGAAAAAGCCTTATTGCGGATATGAAGAAAGTTTTACTGATCTGGATTAAAGATCAAACCAGCTATAACATTACTTTGAGTCAAAGTCTATTCCAGAGCAACTCCCTAACTCTCTTCAGTTCTGTGAGGGCTGTGAGGAAGCTGCACAAGAAAGAATGGAAGCTAGGAGAGGATGGTTCATGAGGTTTAAGGAAAGATGCCATCTCCATAACATAAAAGTGCAAGGTGAAGTAGCAAGTGCTGATATAGAAGCTGTGGCAAGTTATACAGAAGATCTACCTAGGATCTCTGATGAAGGTGGCTACATTAAACAAGATTTTCAGTGTAGATGAAACAGCCTTCTATTGGAAGAAGATGCCATCTATTAATAAGACTCTCATAGCTAGAGAGGAGAGTCAATACCCGGCTTCAAAGCTTCAAAGAAAGGCTGACTTTCTTGTTAGAGGCTAGTGCAGCTGGTGACTTTAAGTTGAAGCCAATGTTTGTTTACCATTCCAAAAATCCTGGAACTGTTAAGAATTTTGCTAAGTATACTTTGCTTGTGCTCTGCAAATGGAAAAACAAAGCCTGGATGACAGCACTTCTGTTGAAAGTACAGTTTACCAAATATTTTAAGCCCACTGTTGAGACCTATTGCTCAGAATAAAAAGATTCCTTTCAAAATACTGAGTACTTAGTGACAATACACCTGGTTATCCAAGAGTTTTGATAGAGCTGTACGAGGAGATGACTGTTGATTTCATGCCTGTTAACACAATGTCCATTCTGCTGCCAATGTCTCAAGGAGTAATTTCAACTTTCAGGAATTATTGTTTAAGAAATACTTTTCACAAGAATGTATCTGCCATACATGGTGATTCCTCTGATGGATCTGGGTAAAGTAAATTGAAAAGCTTCTAGAAAGGATTCACCTTTCTAGATGTCATTAACAACATTCATGATTCATGGGAAGAGGTCAAAACACCAACATTAACAGGAATTTGGAAGAAGTTGATTCCAAACCTCATGGGTGACTCTGACAGGTTCAAGACTTCAGTGGACAAAGTAACTACAGATATGGTGGAAATAGCAAGAGAACTACAATTAGAAATGAAGCCTGGAGATGTGACTGAATTGCTGAAATCTTATGAGAAAACATGAATGGATGAGGAGTTGTTTCTCATGGATGAGCAAAGAAAGAGTATCCTTGAAATGGAATCTACTCTTGGTGAAGGTGCTGTGAACATTACTGAAATATCAACAAGGTATTTAGAATGTAACGTAAACTTACTTGATAAAGTGGTGACAGGGTTTGAAGGGATTGACTCTAATTTTGAAAGAAGTCCTACTGTGAGTAAAACGTTATCAAACAACGTTGCATGCCACAGAGATATCTTGTATGAAAGGAAGAATCGATTGATGTGGCAAATTCCATCATTGTCTTATTTTAAGAAATTGCCATAGCCACCACAATCTTCAGCACCATCACCCTGATCAGTTAATCGCCATCAACATTAAGGAATGGCACTCCACCAGCTAAAAGATGAGGACTCGCTTCCGGCTCAGATGATTGTCAGTATTTTTTAAACAATAAACTCTATTATTAAATTAAGGTATGTACACTGTTTTGAAAGACATATTGCTATCACACACTTTATAGACTACAATATAGTATAAACATAACTTTTATATATTGCCAAATAAAAAATTGTGACTTGCTTTATTGCGATATTCCTTTTATTGTGATATTCTCTTTATTGTGGTGATCTGGAACTGAACCCTCAGTATCTACAAGATATACCTGTAGTAATATTGTTTTGAAAAAAATGTAGTAGAAAAAAGTAAAAGACCAAGTATTCCCAAGTATTTGAGGGAAAATATAAACCTTAAACAAAATAAAAATAGGTCCACCACATCCTAAATTTTCTGAGTTTTCATAGATTGAAATTAATTCGACAAGGTTTATTCCATATGAAATCATCTCATTTGTTTCTTACAATGATATTCATTTAAATGCTTTTATATATTAACAATTATTCTGTAATTTGTTACTACCTATTTTTTTGAATGTTTAACGTTCTGTTACCCATTTATTTTTATTTCTAAACGCTAATTGGAGTTTTGTACAAATTTACATAATTTAAAGTACTCAATGAATTGTCAAAATATTAGGAAAATAACCTTATGTGGATTTTGGCCAATTGTTTAATTTCCTTGAAAAGGAGGGTGCAGAGACTATGAATTTTGGTATTTTTAATATTTTAACATTAACATTTTGCCTCATTTAGTTTGGCTTTGAAGTTAACCCAATCTTTACTCTTCAGAGTTTACTTATTCTTGCAGATAGAAAGGTTAACAAAATGGAATTAAAGTCATTGCTTTTATCTATTCATTTAAAACTTAATCTTTAATTACAAAATGCCTTACAACTAGTAATAGTAAATTAATCAAAGTAATTGTAGTTTTCAAATGACTGAATGGGAAATAATTGCAGTATATCTACATAACATCATAATGACCATTGGTAAAGCCACATTATAGCACATATATTTGTAAACTATTACATTCCTTTGTCTAGTCTCCTAGACAAATATATTACAATTTAACACATTTGTTAATTGCCTACTATGTACCAAAACACTGTTGAATATTGTGCAACATACAAAAATAACGTATAATCTGATGGAGGGAAGGATACTTATAAAAACACCAACATTTATGTTTAATCACTATAATTTTGGTTAAAAACTACTTTGCTGCAATGTCACTAGCAGCATTATCTGCTGCATAATTAATAATTCAAATTAAACAGAGGATCAGTACAGATGTCTTTGAAACATGCAAACAAGCAAATTGCTTACCCCTTTGAAGTTCTTTTCTCAATCTATACATGAGAGATTGGACTAAATTTTCTAGTCCTGCTTTTGCTGTTATGATTAGTGTTTGTAGTGTTAGATAGTAGGTTTTATTACCTTAAATCCAAGTTCTAGTTGAAGCCTTAACACTGGGATCATGGGTAAAATTACTTCTTCATTAGCATGTGGTGACAAGGCATGGACGGATTAGGTGGCCTGGTTTTTAGCACTGGTTCTGTGAAAAAACTCAGCATCCTTCATTGTTCTCTTCTGTAAAATGAGGGATTTCATTATACTCCAGCTTTAAAGTCTGTGATTACCAGAAAAAAACAAAAAGCCCATAACATCCAGTTTAAAACCAACCTAATCAAAGTCTGGTTCATAATATTTTTATTGCTTTCAAACTATGCAGTTGGAAGTGAGGGTAGCATAGGAGACAGCCTAATAAAAATAGCTGAAGCATATGCTATACTGGAGAAATGATATTCTTTAATGTTTAAATGTGGAATATATCTCTAAAAAGGTTATATCTGCAGGGCTTGAGAATGCTTACAAAGGTTTTTTTCTCTTAAAAGGACTTAAAGATACTCACATAGTATCTCTACAACCATAGCTAAACTATTTTCAGAAGGTGGCCTTTTCTTCCTGTATAATGCAAAGACAAATTTCAGCCAGAATATTTTTCATATTATAACAGATTAACCACATGCTGTTATATCAAAGTAAGCTGGTGCTGGCGTAGTCATTGCAGACAGTTCTGGGTGGAAGAAATTCATTTGGTGTAAGGAAAGTTTGGATGAGATTTCTGACTGCATGTCTTTATTGAGATTTTGGGTGTTGATTCATAAACTATTATAGTAATTAAAAGTACTGATGTAATTGTGAAAGTTATAATAATGGAAAGTATCTTAGATGTATGTGAGAATTCTTCTCATTTCTATTAATAACTCCAATTTGGGAAGTTATCAATTTGGTGATTGAAATTTTATAAAATCAGGCCTAAAATGTTTCTAACTGCTGTTTCATATTGAGATGCTCCAGCACTGTGGGGAGTTTGGGTTAGAGCAAAACAAACTGGGACATCTCTAGGGCCCCCCTACTGCCTTTGTTTAGGGAAAGGTGTTTTGTACAACATGTGTGCTTACTGACATGCTAACTCTATAGAAATGTATCACTTTCCTCTTATATAATTTATTTCATTAGGGAATATGTTACTCTTTAGCTCAGTTTCAAAAAATGTTATTGTTTTAATAGTACCTGGAAATTGACAGTGTTTTAAAATGTTATTGAAAGTTTCACATAGAGCACTATATAGAACGCAATTTATAGGTTTTATATCAGAGGGCCAAGTATCTGCGATGTATCAAACAACAGTTTTAAACAAAGAAGCTGTCTCTTCTGGCATGCATATTATTATGCCATTTTGTAAAAGCAGGTAAATCCCAAACTGAAGTGTGCATGAATGTCTTCGAGTGTGGGCTCTGGCCACAGAATTCACATTAGCATTAGCTTGGCACAGCTTCTTGTCTCCCAGACAGTGAAGAACATGCCTTTTCCACCCTTGAGGCAATAGAATAAAGGGTGCGGGATTAAATGAGTTGAATTTTGAGTAGTATTTTTCATGCCTTCAACATTTTAAAATCAGTTTATTCTTCTGAAGCAGCATTTGGAATCATGAAACAAGGGATTCCTCTGTTTGTGCCAGTATGCTGGTCTTTTGATTTTTCTGGAATCATGTGTGTGTCAATCCTTTCTGGTCCTTTTTCCATTGTGGTCTCGGGGTAGTTTCTATGACTAGAACTTCATAATTCAGTATAAATCACAGATAAATTAGTACTATAGAAGGTAAGAAATCTTTAGTTTGTTTCTGCTGGGTCCGGTCCAGGCTATTACAGTCCCTACATATCTCCATAACACAGAAGCAAGAGTTTGTGCAAAGAATGTCCCCAGGGCCCAACCAAATCCTTCCTCTGCAGACGCTGCCATACTTTGTCTATGTTCATTATGTTTGTGCTTCCTCCAATTTTGCACTTTCTTTTAGTATTTCCTAAAGAGTCCAGAGAGCATTCCTTTTATCTGAAATAGAAGTTTATTTTTGTTTTTATGGAACAAAGGTTTATCTTCAGTGTTACCCTGTGTCCTCTCTAATTAGAACCTTTTTTCTTATATTCTTATAAATAAGAAGAGGATAATTTAATTCTTAGTACATTTAAACACTAACCCCAGAGATGATAGGACCCACATTTTCTGTAATCTCCTTCAATCACAAAAAAATCTGGAGGCTCACCCACCACCTTGAGAGCAATATCTGAAGGCCCTGGAACTCAAGAGAGAATTTCTTAGCAGAGCCAATTCCTCTTTCTAGGTGTGATGTTTTATTTCAAGATATAAAAATAAGTATGCTTCTCCCATATTGATCTGTCCCCCATATCATGTTTTATTGTTATTATCCTTCCAAAAGCACCTTATGATTATTGGTTGAAGTTTCAAACATAATACAAACATTTCAAACATAATACATTGACAAATTTTAAACACTTAAACTGTATCAGGCATCATGCTAAGTTCACTACATAATTGAAAACATGGAATTTATAACTACTATGAGATATTATACCAGTTTTATAGATGAGAAATTGAGACTCAGAATTTGTGAGGCTTGCTCAAAGTCAGACAGGTTGTCAGGGCTAGTGCCAAGGTTTAAATTCAGGGATGTCTACCTACTACTATCTCCTAGTTGTAGGCTGTAGCCCCTTAATTATTTTCCAGGTGATACCTCCTATGATACCTTGTGGACTTCTGAGACTAAACATTGCTATTATTTGTTTTTTAAGCTCCATATCTTCAAGTTTGTGACTTTTTAGTACATTTCCATCATTGCTATACATTTTTATGTTATTTTATCAGTCCAAAATCACCATATTTCTTCATTTTGCTGTAACCTCTCTACTTATTCTCACCCATATGTCTCAGAACCAGTGCCTGTCGGGTAGAACTCACCTATGGTAGCAAACGAAGAAAAAATGGAAGAGACAGGGGTGTATGTGTGTGCGTGTGTGTGTGTGTGTGTGTGTGTGTTTGTGTGTATGAAAGAAAGAGTTAGAGAGGGAGAGAATCTTCATATAGCATATTCTTAGCATATGAGCGAATATGCAAACATTGACTATGGGAATGTTTGTCCAGTTGTGCCTGTTGAAGAGTTTTTCTAGGCTGCCTGTCAAGAATATTAGTATTTCATGTTTGGTCGAGTGTGAGTACCCTCCATTCTCTGGCCTGGTGGCAGTGAACACTCTGTACCTATTCAATCTGAGTCCTTGAAATAGGGAAGAGTTAGGTTTCTATTTTTAATATATTTCTACAGTGAGATTTCCATGTTGCATTTGTGTGTGTGGGAATGAAGAACAGGCTAAAGGGTCCTTGAAGGCAAGAGATATTCCATATGGAAAAGACTTTTCTTAGATAAAAGAAGTGAGGAATGCAGATTGTTTCAGACATCAGGAAAAGAGCTTCTTAATATGCTTATTTGAGGAGGCCATAAATATCTTCATTTAGTGGCTATCTATCATGCTTACTTTTTATGTTGCATTTCAAGGACAAAGAGGAAGATTCCTGACAACGTTCACTTGCATTATAATGGCCTTTTAGGGGTCTAACAAAATGCAGATATTGTTGATCAAGAAAATAAAGCTAATAAAAGCTAATTGTTATGTTTCAGTGGCTGTAGGAACATCAAGGTTGTTCATATGACATAAATAAAAGTCCTTGTGCCTTGTGTTCAGTAATTTGTATTATTGACTATGCAGCTTTTAAGCGTTTCCAGTAACATTATATAAGATAATTTTCAATTGAAATTCTGATTAAATGTAAGTGGTGGTGGTATTTACGCATTACTTAAGAATTAACGCAAGTGAAACCCCAAATAATATATTTTTGTCTTGATTTAAGCTACAAATAAAACCCCACCCTAACCAATTACTCAGACCACCTCTTCCAGTATGTACTCTGCTTTTTTTGTTTCATTAGTTGTATTTTCTCATGCAATTGTTTCATCTCCTTCTATCTTATATCTTTCCGCTCCTCCCTTTTGCTAGCATAGCAATCATCAATCTGAGGTATCGGTGTCATAGCAAAGATATGCATTAAAATAAAAAGGCTATTAATACAAAAGGGAACAGCTTTAATATGATTTGATGTACCAGATTTGATAATTATACAGCTTAAGTAACATAGCCTCCTCTATAAATACCTAGTAACTATCCCTGGAACCATAAGGCTTTAAAAAAAAAAAAATTATCACCTTCAGGCAAAAGAGTTTTGTTGTACTGTTTTTGTTGACCACTGTTGAAAGTCTCTTTTTATGCTTCTCAGTATATTTGTTCATGATCACTATTAATTTTAACACTCTAGTATAAGATTATACTATTTTGTACTTTCTTTTTATGGTTGTTTTTCATGTTTAAAGCTGTCTTTAAAATGATATTTAATAGAACTACTGAGGAATTTTTGCTCTTAGAGGTACACAAAATAGCCAACTTTCTATCAACTGCAATTCTATTCCATGGGAGTGAAGATGGCTTCTTTAACCACCACTTTAACTAAAATTTTCTATAGTTTGTTGTGCCACATAACAAACTTATACCTATTATTTGTGACATATCAGCACAACAAACTATGAGTTTAAGGATTCTCTTTTCTTTTCTCAGGCTTAGTTTCCCCTACTTTTTCCCGTACCACATGAGTTCTGCTCCCAAGAGCAATATAATAGTAAATAAGAAACCAAATATGCATGTGCATATTCATCATGGACACACCAAGTGTAGTAGCTGTCTTTACTTAATCTTTGAGCCATAATGAGAAGTTGACTCAGCTACATCACATTCTCATGGGTCACAAATATGTTTTGTTTACATGTAAAAGAAACATTAGATAACTCCAAAAATTATCTACAGGTCAAATTATGTATTTCATTATTTTTAAAAATTGATAACCAGAAATAAAAATAAGACAAATTCAGCAAAAAATATAGGACACAAAGTTCATGCAAAAGAGCTCATGAACTTAGAGTTTTATTCACTCAGAATAATTAGGCTCAGTTCTAACAAACTTGGTTATTTGGTTTTCTAATCTAAAGCTGCTTAGAACTAGCTATGTAAGGATCATATTGTTTAGTTGTTTTCATTTAATATATATTGGACACTTCTCTGTGCCATCAGCAGTCTTCTACAACATGTTTTTTAAAAGATTGCATAGTTCTCAGCGATATGGATTTATAGATTTTGAAATCAAACTGTACTGGCATTTAGATTGTTTCTGATACTTCTTTTTTATAACAAACGTGATGAATTTTGGTTAGCCCTGATCTTTATCTTCTCCAATTATTTCTTGAAGGATAAAGACCATGGAGTTGAATTAATGAATTCATTGAATTATTTTTAATGACACTTTTGAAAGCATATATAATAACTAATAGTCTGGGGTGTTTACTATAAGTTTTGGGTGTTTGTTATAAGTAATATTATAAGAATATCACACTTCATTTCATCTTAAAAATGACTATTGTCATTCCTCTTTTACAGATGAGAAAAGAGGGAACACAGGAAAATAAAGTGACTCACTCAAAAAAAATAATTTTAGTGGAGCCAGGATTTGAACCCAGACACTCTGGGGTAATGACTAACAATTACTAATATTTAATAATGGACAAACAGGTTTACTGAACCCCTGAGTTAAGAGATTTAAAATACATTATTTGACCCCCTTAAGAGTTCTATGTTGTATGTGCACTTTTTGTTATCATTTTACATATTGAAAGAAAAAAAACCACAAAAACTGAAACTTAAGTCATTTGCTCAAGTAGCATAATTAGTAACTGGCAAAGGAAGATTTAAACTGAGATCACCTGGGTTGTATGTTTCCAGTGCCTAAACTCTGAATCTCTAGACTTTTAAACCATCTGGAACACTTAGGTTCTTTATGATATGTCAATGTTAAAAGTGACATTTTAATCAACATGTTTTGGATTATTTAATTAGTAGATATTCCTGGACGTGGAGATCCCTGTCAAAGTTTAGGAATAATCTTAGGTCAGTACATCTATCATTGGTAAATTATTCTTCAAATGTGTTCCAGCACTTTGTGTAATAGAACTAGTTTCTTTGGAGCCTTTGCAATAAAAATTGTGCTGAGATAGAGAGCGAGGATGGAGTGGTGAAGGCAGTGAAGCCTTCTGTGAAGAAAGGGCATTTGAACTCAAACCTGAAGGATGAACTGAGTCAGCAGTGGGAGAGTGTTCCTGGCAGATGGAAGAACAAGTGCAAAGACTCTAAAGTGGGAATGAGCTTTGGGGTTGGAAGAATTAAAAGAGGGCTGATGTGCCAAGATCTTGGGGAGGAAGGGAGGAGGTAGTAGGGCCAACGTCCAACTGGCCCTTTTGTAGGAGTTTGTAGGTCATGATATAGATTTTGGACTTCATCCTAAGTGCAGACAGAAGACATAAAAGCAGAGGAGTAATAGGGTATAATTTACATCCCATGACAAGGAATGGGCTGTAGGAGTAGTTGGAGTGGATTCCTGCAGATGAGAAAGCTGGCCACTGCGTTAGCCCTGGTGAAAGATAAGGTGGCTCAAACTAGGGACACAGAAGGGAAATGGTGACAAGCCGTCAGTTTGGGGTATGCTTTGGAGGTAGAGGTTTTAAGGACTGGAGGATAGATTCTATGTGTGCCTGAGGGGAAGAGAGGAAACAGTTACGACTCCTCACTTTGGGGCTTGAGAAAACTGTTTAGTGGTTTAATCACTGTTGACTTTACTAGATGTAACTTCCATGAGGGCAGGGACCTTGTCTCCTTTATTCACTGTGCATACCCATGAGCAAAAGACATGCCAAGCTACACAGGAAGTGCTCCGAAATATTATTGAATAATTATTGTGAAGCATTACCGCATGATGTAAATTATTTGCTGAATATATTCCCCCTTATGTTGTATTTTTATTTTCATGTCTTTGATATTTTGACATACAAAAGCTCTAAATATGTTTAGATTTGTGATGCATTTTACTTTGATTTTTATGTAGATTTATGTCTATTTATTGCTTTGTTAATTTATTGCTTTGTTATTTCTTTTATTATGTCTAAAAAATGTCATTCCCAACTCGAACTTTTGATTAGTAAACAATTTTTCTTCTTATGGTTATTATTTTTTTATATTTAATTCTTGAAAACAATTTGAAATTTATTTTTTAAATGATGTGAAAATAAGGGCCTGAATGAACTTTTTTCCTAAATAGCTAACTAGTTATTTCAACTTAATTAATTAATTAACCCTTCCTTTTCTGTTAAGAAGTGTCTTTATTGTTTATTGGATTCTTACAAATAATAGTCTATAGCTAAATGTTAATTTTACTACTACTTAATGTTGCTAAATTTTAGTACCAATAGAATCGATGTTTAGCAATAGCCTATTACTGGTATTAGATGGTGTTTTTATTGTTGTGATTTTATCCAATGTTTGGAATATATGTATTTCTGGTATATATTTGGATTGGACTATAATATTTGTTTGCAACTCTTAACTATATATTCCTCAAGTGCTCTAGAGTTGTACTCTACTATGGATATTTAAATATGAATTAAGCATAATTACACATAATTAAAAATTCTGTTTCTCAGTCTCATTAGCTACCATATTGTACAATGCAGAATTATAGAACATTTCCATTATCGTGGAAATTTCTCTCAGGCCATGCTGCTCTAAAGAGTCATTTTTTCCAAGTTCCAAAAAATTCCCCAGAATTTTAAAATCAAATATATTTACCTTGAAATTTTAAAAAATAATTTTTATAATATTTGGTTTCTACTTCTAGGAATATGTTATGTAGACACATTTTTAAAACAGGCTCTTTTTTCTCTCATTAAATTTTGTAATTATTTTTCAATGCTTTATATATTTTTGGAAAAGATTAATCCTAGGAGCTTTTACTTTTTGAGATTATTTAATCATTAAATAAGGACTTAATGGCTTAATAATTATTTAATAAGTTTGTAAGTCTTTTTCAACCATTTTTCAACTTAGGTATTCTACTTTAATTTTTTTATTTATTTGTATTTTTATTCTTTTTCTGTTTACATTTTATGTCTTTGCCTCCCCAAGAGAGGTTTAGAGGCATGCCCTTCCCCTCTACAATGCTCACTGTGTCTATGACCATTAGTTGTGAGTTTGCACCCCCCAACCACCTAATCCCTGGAGACTATTACTATCCTATGAGGCCCATTCTGTTGATCAGTTAGTACCAATTTGATGGTGAGTACATGTGGAGGCTATTCCTCTGATCTTGTGATACCTCACTGTGGATAATGGGCTCAAGCTCAATCCAGGAAAATATAACAGGTGCTAGATCACTGTCGTTTCTTATAACTGAGTAATATTCCACTGTATACATACACCAAATTTTAGTAATCCACTCATGAATTGATGGGCACTTGTGCTTGCAATAATGAATTGTGCTGCCATAAACATTCAGGTGCAGATGTCTTTATTATAGAATGT
This sequence comes from Eulemur rufifrons, assembly GCF_041146395.1. Classification (NCBI taxonomy): domain Eukaryota; kingdom Metazoa; phylum Chordata; class Mammalia; order Primates; family Lemuridae; genus Eulemur; species Eulemur rufifrons. The sequence continues at coordinate 55,427,911 of NC_090985.1, read as the reverse complement.
CTTTTGCTCTTTTGGGTAGATGCCTAATAGTGCTATTGCTGGATCGAACGGTATTTCTATTTTTAGCTCTTTGAGGTATCTCCAGATTCTTTTCCACAGAGGTTGCACCAATTTGCAGTCCCACCAGCAGTGTAAGAGTGTTCCAGTCTCTCCACATCCTTGCCAGCATTTGTTGTTTTGGGATTTTTTGATAGAGGCCAATCTCACTGGGGTTGGGTGATATCTCATTGTGGTTTCGATTTGCATTTCTCTAATGATTAGAGATGTTGAGCATTTTTTTATATGTTTGCTGGCCATTATTCTGTCTTCTTTTGAAAAGTTTCTGTTCATTTCCTTTGCCCATTTATTGATGGGGTTGTTTGATTTTTTCTTGTTGATTTTTTTAAGTTCTAGATAGATTCTTCTTATCAGCCCTTTATCGGATGTGTAGAGAGCAAATATATTCTCCCATTCCGTAGGCTGTCTATTCGCTCTAATGATAGTTTCCTTGGCTGTACAAAAGCTTTTTAATTTGATCAGATCCCATTTATTTATTTTCGTTGCTGCTGTGATTGCTTTGGGGATCTTCCTCAAAAATTCTTTACCTGGGCTGATGTCTGAAAGTGTTTTCCCAACATCTTCTACTAGAATTCTTAAAGTTTCATGCCTTAGGTTTAAGTCTGTTATCCATCTTGAATTGATTTTTGTGAGAGGTGAGAGGTGGGGATCCAGTTTCAATCTTCGGCATGTAGCTATCCAGTTTTCCCAGCAGCATTTATTGAAAAGAGATTCTTTTCCCCAGTGTATATTTTTGTCTGCTTTGTCAAAGATTAGATTACCATATGCAGATGGTTTTATCTCTGGATTCTCAGTCCTGTTCCAAAGGTCTATGTCTCTATTCTTGTGCCAATACCATGCTGTTTTAGTTACTATAGCCTTGTAGTACAACGTGAAGTCTGGTAGACTGATACCTCCTAGTTTGTTCTTTTTACTTAAGATTGCTTTGGCTATACAAGGTCTTCTTTGGTTCCATGCAAAGTGTGGAATTATTTTTTCTAGATCTATAAAGAATGATGATGGTACTTTGATAGGGATTGCATTAATTTTTAACGATATTGATTCTACCAATCCATGAGCAAGGTAGATTTTTCCATCTGTTTACATCTTCTATAATTTCATTTCTTAGTGTCTCGTAGTTCTCCCTGTATACGTCTCTCACATCTTTCATTAAATATATTCCTGAATATTTAATTTTCTTTGAGGCTATTGTAAAAGGTATTGCGTTTTTTATTTAAAATTCGGCTTGAATGTTATTGGCGTATATGAATGCCTCTGACTTGTGTGTATTGATTTTGTATCCTGATACTTTACTGAATTCATTTATCAATTCTAGGAGTCTCTTGGTTGATTAGAATAAGCTTTTTAAAAGAAATCTTGTGTTTTATTGTATTTTCAATACAATAATATTATATTCTGCTTGATTTAAAAAAATGTTTTATTGTGTTTTGCTTTTTAAATTTTATTTACTTGTGTTCACCATTTTTTCTAATAAATTTTCAAAGTTTTAAGGCATTATCAGTTTCTATTCCCTTTCCCTCACTTTTCTTAGAGAATCTCTGGACCTGCCTGGTACAAGACATTCTGGTGCTTTTAGATGACCCTGTGTATTCCTAACATGACCTAACAGGTGCATTTCATCATTTGCCTTCAGGGCATCTTGTCTGTTTCACTCTGGAGTGTGACCAGTCATTTCGCTGCCTTTCCTAGGTACTCTAAAGTCAGAAAGTTATTAATAAGGAAGCTAGTATTTTGAACCTAAACATACCAAAAGCACATCATTTACACTTTTTAAAAAGTTGGGTTTTTTTAAATTGGAAGTTATTTGAACATTATATTTAATTTTTAATTGTACTACATTGTAATAAAATTTGCTTTTTAGAATCTATTGAGCTTTGGAATTCCTGTTATTTGGTCAGTGTTTGTAAACAGCTTATGAATTCTAGTAAAGACTTATTGTTTCTCTACAGGAAACAGAATGGTATGTAACATCTAATTTTGTGCATGTAGATGTTAAATATAGTGTTCCAATTCTTTATATCTTTATTTTTTGTTTCTGCAATATGGCATTATAATAATAATTTGTTAATATTCTTCACTCAATAATATTGTTATTGATTTTTTTAAAACAAGGTACCATAACTTTCATTTGCTAATTTCTTTTCTTTTTTTTTGTAACAGCAAAATTCCAATTTATTGATTTTTCTTTGTTTTACAATGTGTGGTTTTAGATTATTATTTTTTTTTTATTTCATCTTATTGTTATGGGGGATACAGAATTGCAGGTTACATACGTTGCCCATGTACCACCTTTCTCCCCAAGTCAAAGCTCCAGGAGTGTCTGTTCCCCAGATAGTGCGCGTTGCACCCATCATGTAGGTATATATCCCTCCCTTCCCCAACTCCCCTTCCTGAGTCAGCCCTTTCAAGCGTTACCATTCCCCAAATGGTGTGCAATGCACTCATTGTGTAGGCATACACCCATCCCCTCCCCCACCCCCCACCTCAGTCTGATATCCGATTGGTGTTGTTCCCAGATGTGTATTTAGGTGATGATCAGGGAAACCAATTTTCTGGTGAGTACATGTGATGCTTGTTTTTCCATTCTTGGGATACTTCACTTAATATAATGGGTTCCAACTCTCTCCAGGAGAACCATAGAGATGTCGTATCTTCATTATTTCTTATAGCTGAGTAATATTCCATGGTATACATATACCACAGCTTATTAATCCAATCATGTATTGATGGGCATTTGGGTTGTTTCCACATCTTTGCTATTGTGAATTATTCATTTGCTAATTTCTTAAATCTTATCTAATACTAATATTGTCAATTTTCTTATATTTTCCTTTTACATTGATAAAATTTTGGAAACATGTTTAATGTTTTAAAATATTTACCTAATAAAAAATTAATATACTTTGGTTTTTTATTGTAATCACATACTTGTTAAGTTAAACTTGTTTAGTCTTTCCTCTTAAATATTGTATTCTGTTTTGGTGTTCCTAATGATTATACTTTAATTTTGTCTTTTTTGGAATGTATTATTACTTCTTGCTTTTAATGTCTTTAAACATGTGGAAGATAAAAGTCTTACTAAATGGTATCATAAAGTATTATACAATTTGTTTTAAAAATTACTTTTATCTAATTATCAAAATCAAAATAATTTAACCCCTTTTTAGAGGGGAATGAAATTAAGTGTTTTGGCTTCTTTTCAGCCCCACTTCCCTATTCTCTGTTAATCTAATCTATGTTTACTAACCTTGTTAAATTTAATTCCTCTTTTAATATGTATTGTCTAATATTCTATTTTGTTAACTTAGTCTCAACAAGCATTTAGACTAATCAGCATTAAACCTTTATTTGTAATTTGACATTTTTAAAATATTATCTTTTTATGTTTAGCAAGTTTGTGGTCACGACAAATTATTTTTTAAGCACAGTTTTGCATTCCTAATGGTTAATAATTCATCTTTCTGAAATTGAGAGAACATTTTTTAATAAGGTCTGCAGCAATGATACTTTATGATGTTATCTTTGAGGCTTAGCAGATCTGAGACTGTTTTGGTTAACATTACATATAAATTTCATAGTTAACTGAATATCATGGTCTTTCATAGACTTTTCCTGCTAAGTTATACTAGCTTTCACTTATTTTTTTGGTCATTTATTTATTTATTGTAAGTGATCTATTTTGGTACAGTGCTAGCTTTGGGGATAGAAAGATAGACTTGAGGGTAGAAAGATGATTCTATACTCTCACTATTCAAAAATGTAACAAAGATAAACTTTGGTTTGATTTTGGTGGTTTCCCTTAATGTCAAATATGGGGACTTTCTTCAGGGGTGAAAATTCTTAATATGCATCAATTCTTAATATTATACATACTGTTAATTCATCATTTCTTTGGCTTACTTAAATTTAGGGTTATCTATTATTTGTGAGTTGCAGCTCTGTAAACAATCTTCCCTGGTTTTCCCTTGCCACTTCTCGTCTTTTTAATCCATTTTTATCATTTCCTACATTCTCATGCTCTTTTTCATCATTTGTCATCAGCATGACTCATTCAGTTTTTCTGCAGCATCAAGTCTGCTATATATTTTTATCAATATTCTTTTTATTTGAGTTATTGTGATTTTTATTGTAACATTCATTTCTTATTTTATATTTTGCTTATTTGAAAGAATGCCTTCAAAAACCTTACAGGAAACATGAAGTTGATCTTTAAAACTATTACTGCATTTTATAAAGCAACTATTTTGGAGGGAGAAAGGTGAAGCTTTTCTTTTTTAGCAATTAGCATACTGTTTGTCTTACATTGTAAATTTTTCCTCCATCTCTAGCTTTGAGTTCCTAGATTCCCTTAATACATTAGGTAATTAAATATGAAATGTTCGATTTGGAATGAAAAGTGTGATTTATTATATCTCAAACAAGAAGCAGTACAATGAATTAAAGTATGTGCCTAAACTATCAACACCAGTTTTGCCATCTCAATAGTAGCTTGTTTATGCCAGCAGCGAAGAATTCTGTAGAGCGAGTGGCGATGAAATCACGAAAGGTGTTCTCCCCAGCTTGTTGAGAATTTAATATTTTTCTTTGCAAGAAGTGGTCCAAAGCCTGGAAGAAGTGGTAGTTGGTGCAAGGTCTGGTGAATACGGTGGATGACAGAGAGTTTCCAAGTCCAGCCTCTGTAGTTTGAGCAGCGCTATTTGTGTGACATGTGATCGAGCGTTGTCTTGCAAGAGGATTGGCCTGTCTCTATTGCCCAATCTTGGCTGCTAAATTGCAAGCATCCTCATCATTTCATCCAACTGGCAGCAGTAGACATCTGCTGTAATTGACTGACCAGGTTTCATGAAGCTGTAGTGGATAATACCAGTGCTGGACCACCAAACAGACACCATCAGCTTTTTTGATGAATATTCATTTTTGGACTGTGTTTTGGCACTTCATCTTTATCCAGCCATTGTGCCGAACACTTGCAATTGTCAAAAAGAATCCATTTTTCATAACACATAACAATACAGTATGGAAATAGTTCACTTTTATGTCATGATAGCAAAGAAAGGCAAGCTTTGAGATGATTTCTCTTCTGACTCGTGTTAATTCACGCGATACCCATCTGTCCAGCTTCTTTACCTTGCTGGTTTGTTTCAAGTGGTCTAATATTGTTGGAATAGTAATGTCAAACCTTGCTGCTAATTCATGCATAGGTTGAGATGGATTTGCTTCCACTACAGCTTTCAGCTCATTATCCACCTTGGTCTCAGGTTGCCCACATGGCTCATTTTCAAGATTAAAATCACCAGAACAGAACTCAAACCACTGATATACTGTGCATTCATTAGCCACATTCCTTCCAAACACTTAGTTGATATTTCGAGCTGCCTGCGCTCGCTGCATTGGTTCCACAAGAGAACTCATATTTGAAAATAACATGACATTTTGACTTACCCATGGTTTCACAAAAATAGCTCTAAAAAAAAATTGAAAGATAATCACAAGCCAAAATGTGCATTTGAAAGAATGAGGATGTACCTTTACAATAATAAAAAAAAAAGTGGCAAAGTGAAATGTCAGTGATATCACCTGTCAAACTGAATATTAATACTCAAGGAAATCAGATATTCCATACTTAATAACCTCTGTATATATATTTTAACAGAGATGTAGCCTGGCTTTAAAGCAGAGAATCAACAGACCTTAGGATTTCCTTCATCCCCTTCAGCTTTGTCCAGGTTACTGGTTTTCTCCTTCTCAGAGATGACGATGGCAAAATTAGGATAGTATAGGTTGGAGTGTCTAGCATGGTTGCTGGCCAGGGGCCGATAGACACTCAGTTCATACTGTTTTCTCCTTATCAGTGTGAGTTCCTAGTGATATTTGTGATCTCCCTGGCATTGCAAAGAGATTGGCACACATATGGAGGGCTAGACATTCTAAGGGACTTTTGTGTTTATTACTAAAATGTGGATTTGGTCCTAGGCCCTAAGTTCTTACCACAGTTGTAGAAAATGAAACAGTCCAGAGAAGAGATCTAAATGATTTAGGAAGCTGAAAGATAACCAGGTTATTTCTGCAATTGGAAATGCATATGCTTGTTCATGTTCCTTATAGTATTGTTTCTTCTGCCCATTTCATGTTTTTTTTTTTATTTCAGAATATTACAGGGGTACAAATGTTTTGGTTACATGGATTTCTTCTGTACTGCTTGAGTTCAAGTTATAAGTGTGCCCATCACCCAGGTACCCATTAGGCATGATTTCGCCCATCCTCCTCCCCACTCCCAGCTGCATGATTTCCACTTAGTTTTACTTCCATCTGTGCACATGAGTGCTGATCAGTTAGTTCCAATTTAATAGTGAGTACATGTGGTGTTTTTTTTTTCCATTCTTGATATACTCCACTTAGGAGAATGGTCTCCAGTTCCATCCAGATTGTTGCAAAAGTTATTAATTCATTTTTTATGGCTGACTAGTACTCCATGATATACATATACCACAATTTATTAATCATGAAATTTTTTAAAGGAGTTCCTTTGTGTCTTATTCACTCAAATGTATTCTTAGAAGTTCACTACTACATATTGTAGAAAATATAACAGATTTTGTTATCTAACCTATTTTAGAAAGTTTTTCATCCAGATTCATTCCTTTTTTTCTCTCTGTTTTAAATTTATTTGCGCTTTAAAGGTTGAGTTAGTGATCTGTCACATTCTTTTATTTGATAAGTCTTATTACCTGATGATCCTAGATATATAAGATGTTACTATAAAAGAGAGGTTGCTTTTTAAAATTTTAGCTCAGCAGAGTACGAATCTGAATTTTTCCTTGTTGATGTTTTCCTTGCTGATCTGTGTAGTTCCTAAGTATTTTTACCAGATCAGCTCGGTATGAGCTATGTCAAATACAGTTAAACTATCTCTAACCTCCTCAATGAAGGAACTTCTCCCTCGATTTTGCAACCTCTCCCAACATACATACACATATACTTTGCACTTTACTCTCCATCTCACATAGTGCTTCTTTCAAAAGTTTGTGAAATTTTAATATCTGTATATGGAATCCTGATAGATTTCTTGAGAATATTTTAGATCCCCAACTCATTAACAGCTCATAAAAAGATCAGATGTAAATGCCCCTTCACTTTAACTCCCTGTAGCAGGCCACTTACTGTTAAAGCAAAAACAAATCTACAAGAAGACCCCCCAAAACAAACAAACAAACAAACAAACAAAAAACGAGGTAATTCCAGAACCTACTTTAGAGCTGCCTCATTTGTGTCTTGGTTAAACTTCTGAGAACTCTCAGAAGCATGATGGAGTGTTAATTCCCCCACAATTTCTCCAACAGCCAAATCTGCATATGGTACATGAATAATTCTCAAGTGCAATGGATAAAATAACTGGTCAGATTGATATCATAAGTCTCTTCTCATGTGGAAATGAGACTTCATAGAAATGATGCTACAGAATTACTGAGTCAAGTTTTCTACTGGTGGATATGCCTGAGCCCCTGTGGGACAGGGTGTTCTTTAGCAAAGTAGAACTAAAACACAAAGGAAAAAAATGACCTCAACAGGTTTACTCAAGTATGATAATGGTCCACTTGTATCGTGCCCCTTGCACTGCTGGAGTGTCATTACTCTCATAATTCAAATCTGCTTCACTTGACCCTTCCCACAGGTGTAGAGAATGTGTCCAGCATGGGGTCTGTAGTAGAATAACTTAAGAGTGCAGACGAAAAGTGCCCATTCCTGGGTCCTGTTACAGAACTGCTGAATCTTTGGCTCAGAAGGCTGCCTTTTTATCAAACCTTCAGCATAAATCTAATATACACTAAAGTTGATGTTCATAGTAGAGGACTAGAGGGTAAGACTGAGGACAAAGTAGAGAATCAATGGTAGGCACCATAATTTCCCTCTAAGAATGCAGAGGGAACTCAAGTGGTCACATATTCTTTCCATACTCCTTTGATGCTTGAGGCAAATATTGGCCGGACTCTGAGATAGAATGTTGGAATGAGGAAGGTGGTGTGGTGTGGTGCTGGGTAACAGTGAATGAATATTTTCTGCCTTCTTGCAGTCAGAAAGCATAGGGGTTGGGGGGATTTGATTGAATGCTTTAGTTAACAGTGAATGGAATTCAGTAATATTTAATTTTTAATTAAAATTAAATTAAATTATTTAATTTTAAATTTAATTTTTGAATTTGCTGGTAAAATTTACTTATATTTTTCCGAACCAAGAGTAAAATATTTTATGTGCATAAAAACAAGAGATTGGGAGATGAAAGAATGATTTTCTAAATAATAGCAGGAAAATAATATCTGAACTAGAAAAAGATTATTAACAAATAAAATCAACATACTGTGCTTCATGCTATTTACACTATACTGGCTTTAGGGAGTAATGGTCCAATAGCAAAACAAAATTACAACATTGGATGACAACAAAATCAACCAAAAGCAAGCTAAAAAAACCCCACATTAATTCATGTTTAAGGCAATCTTTATTTGAAAACAGGAAACAATTTATTTCTAGATTCATTCAAGTTTGATGGATTTGTCTGTTTCTGAGAGTTTAGAAAACATGAATTTAACAGCAGTATGAATTAAGTGTTCTTGAGGGTACAGAGTCCCCTGTACTTGTTGCCAGTGCACTGAAAATTAAATAAATCTTGGTAAATCTAATATTCTAGAATTTTCTATCTTGAAGAAAGGAATGCACATTTCTTTGGTTTAAGTGAGAGAGAGTGGGGTTGAGTAGTTGCTGATGAGATCATTTCTAGGTCTTCATTAAGGAGAACCTATGAAATCCACCTTGAAATAAGAACTTTGCAATTTACTACCTTTGATAGATTTAGTAAATGCATTTTTGCTCTTCTAATTTAAAGGAGAAATAAAATTTCGTTTAATTGGAAAACAAACCACTAAGCCTGGTTTTCTTCCCACATGCGATGCCATATAGATGCTTGTATGAGGAATGCATAGGTATGTGTCTCATGGAGGCTGGTGCAGGGTTTATGATGCAGTATTGGAGTACTGCTAGCTGCCAGAGGAGAGTTCATTTATGTGAGCTCTCCACCTTTTGGCTTACCCTATAACTTCTGCTTGTAAAGATGCTTGCTTTTATTCTATTGTAGGCTTTGTTGCCAAAGGCAGAGGATATTTCCTTTTTAAGAGAGCCCTTAGATGCTTCCTCCAGGTTGCTATTGCTGGAGCAGTGTGGGTGAGCTGGCTTTGTTATCACTGACACCCTACCTGCTCTCCTAATTCTCCAGAGAATAAGTGTTCTTCTTAAAAATATAGCTACATCGAGTGCCTCTCTGTCTTTAGACACTCTTTTAATGTGCTAGTATAAAGTAAAAGTCTTTCTGAAGATATGTTTTATAGGGAAGTGCTTTTGGGAGCCTCTTGAGATGTTCACAAGCACTGACTCGAGGTACTTTTATGGCGGTTTAATGACAACATAGAACACTTGTAATAAAGTGGCGTGTTGATGTGTGTCCCAAGGCATGTTATAATTAGAGCGGATTAAACACGTTGATTTTGTTTTCACCTCCACTCACACAGCCCCCTTCATCTTGTTAAGATTTTGCAACTCAAGATCTGTTGGAGGTTTTTTTCATCTCCCAAAGATGAAAGAGATCTGTCTGAATGGAAATTTGGAAAATTACACATACACCTGTGAAATTAGGCAAATTCTTACAAAGTTTGTATTCCAACCCATACGCGGGATCTGCAACAATGCTTTGTTTTATGTGAGGACTTTTTTTCTGGCTGTGCAAAGAACATGTACAGGCTTAGAGAGGACTGTACAGGCTTAGAGAGAATATTCATCACCATTTACTGTGTCAAACCCAAACAGAGGGCCGAATTGGCAGGGTTACAGGAGCAGGAGGCCACACCTATTTGTGAAAAATGGAACAGATTTCTGTAGTTGCCCTCGCCTTGACTATTTGGTTCAAGGTGTGGTGCTAGGACATGTAGTTTTTTGAGCCACATATGTGACCACATATGTGGTCATGATGTTGCTCCATCATATTCCACAGATCACACATGGTCCATGCCCCTGCCTGATTATTATAAGGGACTGGAGTGAGAGATAATGAGCATGGAACATATGTATGATCTGGCCAGGACCTCTCCCTTCCAACTGATTGCATTTATTGATTGATTAGCCAGCTTCATATGACTGAATGTCTCATGAGCCCTCAAAGGAAGAGGTTGAGGAAAACACTTTTTGCTGTTTGAAGGTCTTGGTCTTTAAGAGACTCAAACAGCAGATCATAATTTAACAGAAAAAAATTGAGATGCTATCCCAACTTTCTTTTCATACTGTAGCCAGAGAGTAGGGAATTCTTTAGTAAAACAATATCCTGGTCAAGTGTTTGCATTATCCAGGACTCCTGGCAGGTATGGAGAAGTCATATTTTGGATTAGCCTGTAGGTCCATTCTATCCCAGGATCATCTTAAAGAATGTTATTCGAGCATTTTCTGGACTCTCTGACATTATTTGGGAGCAGGATTAACCATCACTCAATAAGTAAACCTAACCTGCCATTGAGCAGGAGTTGTCCAGGTGAAAAGTAGTTTGATCATAGAGCATCAGATGCAGTACACAAAGTGTCTATCCATAATTGGGGTATGGAGCCTGTGCAAACTGAAGATTATTGTACTGTTTCTATTAAACGCCAATACTGTAATAAATATAATTTATATTGTCACAAAGTAACTTTGGCATAGCATTTGTATTCCAGCGCAGTTGTTCTCAAACTTGAGCATACATCAGAATCACCCACAGGGTTTGTTTAAACACAGATTTATGGCCCCACCGGCAGAGTTTCTGCAATCAGTAGATCTGGAGTAGGGTCTGATAATTAACTTGCAATTCTAGCAAGTTCTCAGGAAATGTTAATGCTGCTGGTCTTGGGACCACACTTTGAGAAACGTTATTTGGTGATCAACTACTTGTAATCAGCCAATGAAGTCAGACATCATTGTGAAAGCAGTTATTTCATTAAATTTTTTGAAATGTTACATCAATAATTAATTTCACAGGTAAAGAATCACTTTAATAGGGCAGAGTCAGAAAGGGGGTTATTAGAATGGAGGATTAAAAAAAGAAAAATTGATGTATTTGATGGGCTGTGGAATAGATTCAGATTTTATTAGTTAAGAAGAAAAAAAAAAAGTTTACATATACAGTGACCAAAACCTGATGTAATTTTTCCTTGTTGAATTTTCCTCTAATTAAATGATTTTCCCCTAAATCTATGTAGTGAGTTGATATTTTTTCTTCATTTCCTATATGTAGCCATATCGTTGCATATGAGACAAAGAAATGCATGCTAAATGTTTTTAAGGATTAGCCTTAATTCATCTTTTCCTTGTGAAACTGTTTAAGAAAGTTGATCACCAAAGCCCTTTGTTTAATATTCATTGTTTGTCTAGTGCTTCTGTTGTTGATTTTTTTTAAAAAAATTAACCTGTATATTGTCTTTGAAATATAAATCCATTCTGGAGTTAAAAGATTATATGCCTCATTTTTTTCTATTCTTTTATATCTGTTTTAAAATAACTTTACACATCACTTCTCTTTTGCTTGCACAAATTTAACTTTGTTATATAACCATATAGGGTATTGTCAACTAGTTTTTTGATATAAACATGTTTAGTAGTTTTGAGAATTTAATTTTTTATATAGAATAATAGCTATATTTTGGTGGAGATTTGAAATTTTTAAAGAAAATATATACATTTTCCTGTAGAAATCTATAAAGTTATAAATTTTGAT